>NC_137610.1:15443809-15631309 GCF_963280865.1 Gymnoscopelus braueri
ACTAGTGTCTCAGCTGTCTGCATGTACCGTAGCTATATGACTAGGATATCTGTATGAGGTGCTATGAAATAAATACATAAAATAACTTTTCTCTTCTCCAGCAGGTTACGATGCCAGTTAAATGTTGCCTACGGTATTTATAAAGGCTATAGACATGGGAGGTGTTTTCCACCAGTGAGTCTTAAAGATGATGTTTATTGATCAGATAACGCAAAACGGTAGCAAATCATGCCAAGGCATATCAAGTTCGACAACTGACAAAATGTTTTGGATGTAATTAAAATGAAAAACATGGAAGGTTTTTATAGTCTGCACTCTGTCTAGATTGCACCGGCTGTGTAAATCGAATGAGGAATGTTGTGTTTCCTGTTATAACGACCCGGGGATGAAGTTATGCCTCATTTATGCTCCATCATACAACGGTGTCATGCATGGAAAATAGCAGATCTATCGTGTCACAACTCTGCGCATCCGCGACGTGCTGTGAGCTTGTAGATCAGCTGTTTTCAGCACGTCAGGCTTTACACAGTGCGATGCTAGTGTTTCCTCTGCACTTGCGGGAGGTTAAGTGAAGGTAGTAAAGGTTTATTTGCTTCTCTATTTGCTCCCTGTCGTTGTCACCAATGAGCAGCTTACAATGTGTCTTGAAAGACAACGTATAAAAGTTTTATGAAACTCCGGGAGCTTAAGTGATCTTCCACGGCTTTAGCAGTAGCCCGCAGCATGCAGGATGTCTGCTTATATTAATTTCATGGGAGTTTAAGAGGTCGCCAAACTCATTTGGTGATTCTTACTCATTTATGAACTTCACAACCCTTTCTGTTCTGCAGTGCTCTAAGCTACGGGTCTGGATATGCGGAAATTTACATGGAATATTATATACCTATATAGGTGGCAAAAAAGGAAAAAGAAAGAAAGAAAAAAACAGTAGTGCACTTGGAATTTAAAGCACATAAGAAGGAATGAAAATGCACTTTGACAGTTAGGCTACCTTCTTTTTAATGAAAAGTAAGCTGAACAAGCAGTATTATATTGTGTGTGCGTGTGCGTTTGTGTGTGCGCGTGCGTGCGCGTGCGTCCATGCATGAGAGAGAGAGAGGAGGGAGGGGACTTGGGGGAGAATTGGTTCATACAATATTAAGGAGATTTCTAATAAGACAATGGACATGAGTGAAAGCAGCTTATAGCAACACAGCAGTGGAAGTCTTAGAGTGAAACTGAGTAAATGAGATTGCCAGCTGTTCTTGTTTCCCAGGCATGCAACATCTTGCCTTTGATTTACAATTAGAGAAGAAATACAGTTAAAGTCTAAAATACATTTTAACATACTATATATCTGTTATAGTATGTTTTTCTGTATAGAATAATCATCCAACACCAGAAACTGAGCCTATTTATAGAGGTAAAGTGTGCTGTGCACCATCCTAACTTTCAAACATCGTATTCAGAAGGACGTTCCAAAAATAGCTGAAATAAATTGTGTTTTGTGTTGCCTCATGTGCTGTTTTTATGCACAGTAAAAGCCAGAGTGTTAATTGAATGTAGCTCTGAGAGTTACAGATTTAAACTACTCCAAATTTTACTGTGTGCTGTACTATACGCCTACTCAGTAGGCGTATAGTACAACTCAGGCAGTTGTACATGATTACTATTTTTAACCACTTAAACCCTATACTTCATTGACCAGGGTTCCCCAGGGGTCTATACTCGGTCCCCTAATTTTTTCCCTCTACGCCAAATCTCTTGGCTCAAAATAGCCGATCGACATCGTCTATTATGACGTGCTCAGAATAAGGATGTCTAGGGTTCACGTGGTTAAAAACCCCCGGGTTTATACTTCGCTATACGACGGTGTCACTCACCGAAATTAGCCGATCACCGTCGCACGGCGAAGTACAAAGGGAAGCATCACTGTGCAGTGCTCAGAAGCAAGGAACCAAGAGCAGGAAGTAGTTAAGGCTCAACTTGGAGGTTAATCTGATGGTGCTCTCTCACACTGACCTCTCCTCAGGGCAGCCTGCCATTCATAGTGGGGACAACCTCACTGGCCACAAGGAGCCCTTTGACACAGCCGGTCTGCGGCAGAGCCTCACATCTGCACCAGATCTCCCAGCGAGAGTGTTTAAAAGCAATGAGGCCTCACATCTGTGCAGGGACCGGGCCTGGTCAGGGGGGTAGGGGGTGATTAATTGACGGTCACATCTCGCTGACTGCTGCCCACACCGCTTTGATGAAGAGGGATTAGGTTGTGCACCACAGGCTTAGCTGATAATAGGAGACTGGAGAGGAAATGCTCATGTCATGCTCCGTGGCAAGGATTTCAATCAAAGAACCACTTCATACGGAGACTTTCTAAAACAACTGAGATCCACAGTTTCCTGCAGAGAGCATTTTGTGTCTGTGTGTGTGTGTGTGTGTGTGTGTGTGTGTGTGTGTGTGTGTGTTGAAATAGGCAGTATGTACTCTTATTATGTACAGTGTGACCTGAAATAAACATGGTCTTGACGTGCTGCATGTAGTGTAAACTGTAGGTGTCCACTTACTCATATGTGTCAAAGATGTAAAATTCTGGTTAAAAATATCTCCAGGACACAGTGCTTGTTTTGTCCCAGCCAGGCATGCATGTTATACCGCTCCCCTGAAGCCCGACTTCATTCCCACTAAAAAATATTTTCCCATGATATATATTTTCTTTCTTTCTACATCCTGAAGCACTATGCTGGGCAGATATTATGAGGAATACAATTTCAGATGCAATGGAATGACACAAATGCAAATGATAGTTAGCTTTTTGCTTGAGGACATTAATGAATAAGGACTCTACTGGCTCTGAGGAAATGACAGAAGTAGCACATTATGCATATTGGTAGGTCCATATTTTCCACTTTACTGTAAAATGTATCTGTCACACTATGAAAATGAGAATTGAACTTCAATGATTTTAGCATGTAGAATGTATAGTAGGTAGTCTCAGTTTATCAATAGTTATAAACCGGAAAATACTGTAAGACGTAAGTGCAATAAGTGTCATGATTTAATTCAGGGTTCTATTTGTAAATAAAACAAATGGCAGTTAGCAACTTTAACCCATTTACGTATACTGCATTGTATGAAAAATGGCAAAAGAGCTGATCTACAAGCTCACAATCAGTGTCACATCGCAACACAATATGAGCTTCTGGATTTGCTATTTTCACTTTCTCAGACAAATGAGACATTTTGATAGTTTGAAAAGTTTGAAAAATAGGGACGCTATAGGGTTAATGTGGTTAACTTCTTAAATTACGATATTATCAAACATAAATATCAAACATATCAAACAGTCTACATTTCCCAAAGGGAAATGCATGTAAATTATTTAATTCAGTCTGACCAAAAATAGGGATAAAACGTATCCCCACCAGCAATAAAACATGACCAACAGGGGGATATCAAAAACAGAGGCATGAATCCCCCCCAGCAAATCAAACCCTGATTTATTGTATATTTATTGTATGACACAGTATTGTTATGGCAAGACGGCCATGTGATGTTCATGCTACACACTGTGATCTTCTCCAAGAGGAGAAAAGTCATATTGTTTCTTGCAAAAAAGCAACGTTGCCCAACAACATTGTTACACATGATGAACACGCACTTCACAGAGGATAGGGGAAACTCATTGTGGTGCAGGTTGTATGGTTTAGGTGCGGTTCCATCCATCTGAGCCTTTATTTAGCCCCCTTGTCCTGTCTTGGTTCTCTCTGAACTGAGATCAGTCTGCACTTTTCCCTAGGGATAACAGTAATGTCACATACTGGTTTGGCACGCCAATATTTCACACCCAAACCCAAACCTATTAAGAATGACTACTTACCATAGAGAAGATGTCCTTCACTGCAGCAACCTTCACATTCAGTGTTTTCTCCATCTACACACACACACACACACACACACACACACACACACACACACACACACACACACACACACACACACACACATATGCTGTTGTGCATACTTTCTGTGTGTTATATTTCAACTGCCAACACATATGATGTTGTTGTCCTCGCAACAAAACCCCTGATCATAACCTTGAAATGTTTGGAATGACATTCCAGCACCTCTCTCGTGTGTGTGTGTGTGTGTGTGTGTGTGTGTGTGTGTGTGTGTGTGTGTGTGTGTGTGTGTGTGTGTGTGTGTGTGTGTGTGTGTGTGTGTGTGTGTGTGTGTGTGTGTGTGTGTGTGTGCGTGTGTGCGTGCGTGTATATATAGTGTGTGTGTATATATATATTACCACTTATATACAGTATATATAACAGAACATTCCTCTATTTACAAAAGAGTTCTGACCTCCGCCGTTGTATTGTGTGGACTTGAATGGACAAAACACTGAAAATATTGCTATAGCTGTACTCTGTATTGGATTTTCATCAAATGTATCTCTAGTTACAAAAAGATTTTGAGGCACATGTTTGAGACATGATTGGCAAATGGTACATAGTTGTTACACTCTGCTTGCACTAGACTTGCACTAGACACTCTTTTTGCACCTCAGTTAACTTGACAGTGATATTTTTTGTTGTCTTTTTGTCCTCCTAAATAATGATACTGTAAAGGACTTACAAATACAATGCCCATGTTGACATCAACTATATGCATGCTGCAAGACACCAACAACTAGAAAAAGTGCTCCTCGGAGCACAAGTCTCCGCCAGGTCAGGTAGGTTATTATGGCCTCCTGGTGGCGCTATAATAGGCCAATGTGAAAAGGGTTCCATTTCTTCTTAGGTTTTTCACAGCAATCGGACACTGCATTCATGATTTTGTTCCAAAAATGTGGTTTGCTAAATTATACCTGCTGGTGGCGCTATAACAGGACAATGTGAAAAGGGGGGCATTTCTTCCTCGGCCTAGTGGGAATGTGCGTACAAAATTTCACGGAAATCGCACACTGCGTTCATGATTTGAGGAATTTTGTTCAAAACGGACCTATCCTGCAAACTTTGTAAGCCAATGTTAGGCAAGTAGGATGGAATATGAAATATCGGACACATCCATCTTGATCACATGACTATAGAGATACTGTGTACCGATTTGCGTGTTTTTTGGACAGAATCTGAAGGAGTAAGAGGAAAACATTTGTTTTACAAAAGTCAGCCTCCTGGTGGCGCTCTAAAGGCAGATGTGAAAAATGCAGGGCAAAGGTTTTTCCTTGGCCTCTAGGGAGTGTGCGTGCAAAGTTTCACGCAGATGTGCAGTTATAGGTAAAAACATGAATCGGCCTGTTATAGCGCCACCATGAGGCTGATGTGAAAGTTTTCAAGTGGCATTTCTTCCTGGGCTAAGTGGGAATCTATGTGGAAAATTTCACGGAAATCGCATGCTGCGTTCATGATTTGAGGCATTTTGTTCAAAAGTGCAAACTTTGGAAGCCAATCTTAGCCAATCAGGATGGAATATGGAAAATCGGACAGATCCGTGTTGATCACATGACTATAGAGATACTGTGTACCGATTTGCGTGTTGTTTGGACCAAATCTGTAGGAGTGATATCCAGAAATGTGTTTTGCAAAAGTCGGCCTCATGGTGGCGCTATAACAGGCTGATCTGAAAAATGCAGGGTTCTGCTGTGGCATCCAGGGAATGTGTGTGCGCAGTTTCACAGCGACCGGGCCAACGGTGGCGGAGATTAGCTGCTCGCAGACAGAAGGACGGACGGACGGACGGACACACGGACACACGGACGGACGGACGGACGGGGGCAAAACATACTCTCTCGGCATGCCTTTCGGCCTGGCGGAGACAATAATTGATCCAGGTTTGTGTACAAGTACATGTCAAGCAGATTGTATCCTGTCATAGTGCTTGTTCCTAATCTTCTTGACAATGTAGATGCTAAAGTTAAACCTCAAATGAAGTGTCTCTATATTCTGAATAATTCATTTCTGTGCCACCTGGCCACACTGAACTACAGTGTGTCTGTGCTGATCCTTAGCAGTCTCTGGTCATGCTCTTTCACTCTGGAGTCAAGCATCCTTTACTGAAACAGAGACCTGTATCTAGACTTTGCATCTCAAATGTTGTATATCATAGGCCAGCGTGCTGCTGTTAATTATTTGTCTATCATTCATATTCAAGCAATATCTGCTAAAACAGTCTTTTGTTAATGGTATGGCACGTTACCGAGATCATTAATGTATTGAAGTCTTGTAAGTGGGGTTAAGGGTCAAAATGTGACCCAAGGGACTGAACCGCCCTTTATGTTAATGCTTATATTAAGACAACATGCAATTAATAATCTCTGTTTTCCTTCAGAATAGATTTAATACCATTCAGTGTGCATTGTAAATTTAGAGCTGTGACTTCACCAAGTTTACACTACCCAATTAGCTTGAAAAGGTGTGTAGAAACACGTTTTAATAATTCACGTGGCCATATGATGATCTTTTCTTTATTTATTTGGTCTTGACAGAGATCGAGTACTGAGCATGAGTACTGTTATGATGTGACAGAGATTACAGACTACGCCATATCTATTTCCTGTGGCAAAGAACAGTGGAGTTTGATTTATGTTCTCTCCTATTCTATTGAACTATACAAAGGAACTCTCCACCTTGACCGCTCTATTAAAGTGAGGAGCCAAAGTTATCAATCGAGTTGCGGTGAAAGGAGAGGAAAGCTCCTCAACAAGCCATGCTTTCTCAGCCTAATGGATCACTCTATGCTGTGGAGAGAGCAAGAGAGCGACAGAGGGAGAGAGAGAGAGAGAGAGAGAGAGAGAGAGAGAGAGTTGGTAAGAGAGAGAGATGTTGCTTCTACTGTATGCTTTTGACTGATTATGCATTTTTTTCTTAAGCTATTCATAGAAGATAGATTCATCATTCCAATTTGTCAAGCCGGCAAAGATTTCAATTAATTATGTGCAGCGGACGACTCAGGATGTATTAGGCCTCTCTGTCAGCGCCAGTCTGAGTCCCCATTTACTGGACTCAAAATAAAGAGGTATCAGAGAGGTGCTTGGATGCACCAGTAATTAATTTGATGAATGCCTTAGCGGCACAAATAGTGGCAGCCGTGCATCTTTTCATCAGGCGGTGGGCTGGCTGCAGCAGTCTCTGTGCTCGGTGCTAATTTGAAGGGGGGCAGCTCATCTGTATAGTGGATGTTGTTTGCGGACGAGTCTATTCTTCAAACCGCTGTAACAGTGTGCCTCCCGCTGTCCAGACGGTGTGTGGGGGCCTTATGTTTTCTGTCAACTTTGTCCTTGTGCCAAGCAACTTGCTCCACTTAGTGCCCAGTTTTTTGACTTTGTGTCTTGAACTTGATAATGGGAGGCCTGCAGGATTAATGGAAGGTGGTGTCACATTGCTTCCCCAGCTGCTGCTCCTGTTGTTTTTCACACTGTACTGTACCACGTCAGCCGTCGCCTTCGCATATGCTACCGTACTGTATTTGTGCAGGTAAGGAACGGACAAACACATCCCACGTGAAACTATCCGCGGAATAATCCATTTGGGGGAAAATGCCTGATTACAATCTTTAGAGATGTTGCGTCTATACATTGATAGATATAGTGGATACATGGTGGGAGGTGTGATTGGGCCAATCTAAAATGATGGATCATATTATTGTTATTAGGTGAAAGCCTAGATGGCAGCTATTTGCGATGCACACCGTCAATGTCGACAGGAGCCCGAGCCGCACAAAGAAATAATTGGACCAGTGCCATACACTGTAATACAGGTTCATATTTTCACAAGTGGGGGAACCTCATTATAAATCAGGTCAGCCACTGATAGAAGACCATAAATCAAAGAAAGACATAGCTCAAACAATTAGATAATTACTAGACCACCGTGTCACTGCTGTTTTGCTGTACCACTTAGAGGGAGTGGAGAAAAGGTAAGAAACAGCTCTGAGAATACAGCCCGCATCATTATTTTGGTATCAAATGAGACGGGGGGGGGGGGGAGGGGGAATTGGAAGCAAATAAATTCCATCTCAAATTATGTTTTGGCTTTTGTTAGTGTAATAATCCACTTCATGTGGCAAGTACCTTGATGATAATTCTAATTATGGTGTTGACAATAAAACAAATCAAAATATAATATGATAACAGCCATGACATTTTTTATTAATATAAAATGCCCTTTCGCCAGTTGTCAAACTTCGTCAGCTTCCGCAAATTCTCCATCTTCCATCTCTGAGGCGAGAGAGAGCGCATCAGTAGCAGCAGAGGTGTGTGCATGTTTTAAAAATGCTCTCGTCACTGCATGATTGCATGGATTGCCACTGACCCCTAGTGTTGCCAAAATGCTCAGTTGCTTTGCCTGAGTTACTGCATGGGACGCCCGTTACTCATCCAACACACCAATTATATCCACAACCCTTGATTACCCCAAGGCTGAGATACTGCCTGAAATCCAGACACAGGGGTCCAATTGACCCCAATTGAAAGTGTCATTTCTCAGGATTGCCAAAGTTGTGTTGATGCCTTCGCTGGCCACGATGGAGGGATGTTAATTTGGTATAACTCTACAGCTGAATTGCGTGGATATAGGGGCAGCTCACCCCCCCCCCCCCCTTGCCTGGCTGGGCGGGTGGGAAGCTGCCTGCTCCTGTGTCAAACCAGAGTGCAAAGACGCTCCTACAACAGTCAAAAATTGAGGTCACAGTACAAGAGTGAACCAAGTGGAACAGATTGTTGTGGAACCTCCAGGCTTTTGCAGACACGTGTTGATCCCCAGCACAGCATGTCCTAGCTTTTACCTTCCCAACCCCCTCCTTTTCAACTCCCCTGACAGCAGCTTATGGATATGGAAGTGAATCTAGGCCTCTCAACTTTATTGCAGCCTTTCAAATATCCGCTGCATTATGCTAAAAATTCTGCCATCGCCATGTCAGCTACTGTGTAACGGCTCCTCCGGTCGACAGGAGAGATGCGAGAGGAAAGAGACGAAGGCCCAAACGGTGGCTTTACAGTGCTCACAGTCAATAGTCCAGGACTGTGTTATCCTTAATCGTACTTTCTGTAGCGTGTGCAGCCACTGAGCTCAAAGAAGTTTGTGCATACATCATGGCATCATAACATGACCCGCAGACCCATCATAATTGCTTTGGTCTTCGCTTTCTCAACCCCATGGAACAAAATGTAAATGTCTCATTAGATCATTGTCTCTCAAGCGCTTTAAATAGATATGAAAGCTGCTCTGCATAAGCCCCATCTGTTCTACTACATATCCCCATGGCAGAGAGGCAGTGTTTTAAGGCACACTTGATCTTTTAATAATGTCATGACCGAGTATGACCCATAGCAGGGGGTGTGTTTGTCCTAACAGGGGGAGGGCTTTTCGGGCCACACAACACATCTCGTTTGAGGGAAGCGTGTGTTGAAGTCACGTGACGGGCGATGGGGTATACAATATCCCGAGTTCAGAAAACTGGGATTCAAACCATAGTCTTGCATTAAGTGATCACAATTGGTAGCATTTCTGACGTTTCTGTCATTATTGTCATTTTTGCATGAGAGCTATAGGACAGTTAAACAGGGGACACTGACAGCAGATTGACCCCAGCTGCTGTTCACTTGATTGATATCTGCACAGACAATGATCTTTTTTCTGAGCTGCAGTGGTGGCTGCATAGGGAGGCGTTAGGAGGGGGCAAATACAGGAGAAATGTCACACCAGGGAAGTCAGCGAGGCGTAAAGCCCTGCCTGACAAGCGCAGGGTCAGTGGCTCCTCTCTGCCCCCTTTGAGCCCCGGGTAAAATGATCTAAGTGATTCTGGACCTCTGCCACCGATCCGCTGGAGAGCAGGAGTCAACAGCATCGGGCACAGCAGAGAGAAAGATCATGATGTTATGTAGTGTGCTACCGCCTAGAGGACAGGAAACATTCTTTGTTTCAGTGTTTAATACCAAGTGTCCAACTTGGAAATAAAAAAACAATGTTTAGTATTTTGTGCGAAGCAATGAACAGCGAACATGGGGAAACGCAGACCGTTATGTCAAGCTTTGTGTTCTTAATGCAAAAAAGCTACATGATTTCTTTTTTTCATTTTGCAAGCAATTGGGTTTTTTCCACCCAACCTGGACCATGTTTCTTTATTTGGAGCTAGATGGTTTAGCCTCCTCAGATGATGAATAAAGGGGAATGGTTACGATAACATTGTTATGATAAATTACTCTCACAGAATGGCTGGAAGGCAGAATCCTCATCATTAGATACATCTTAAAAGATTGCAGCGCAACATATGACTAGCTTATGGTCTAGCTTTTGGTTGTAAGCTGTCTGCAGTTGATGATCGTGATCATCCTTAATTAAACGTGCTAATTTTGTCTTCACCCTGGATATATGTCTTATTTAATTTGGAGAGATGAGTACAGGAAGGTGCACCTCCCCAAACACCACCTCTTAATCTCTCTTTTTCTCACACAAATTAACCGCTTAAACCCTCTAGTCTTAGTGAAACGGAACTGAGTTGCAACTGTACCGTCTAAACCAAATGTCTTTGCCAAAATAGCAGATCTACAAGCTCGCAACATTGTTGCTTGTAGATCTGCTATTTTTGGCGAATGTTCCACCCAGAATTGGTATGCTGGTGTTCAAGTTGTTAAACAATGGGTCATCCAAATAGTCTTACTTAAACAGTTATGAAATGAAAAATAATCATTTCTCAGCAGTTAACCACATTCAAACATTTGCAAAGATTTTTGGGAAAATTTTCCCCAAATTGAACCTTTTTCGAAAATAGCGAAAATAGCAGTTCTGTAAGATCTCAATGCGTTGGCTATTTTCAGTCCTGAAATAGGGCTTAAGTGTTTAATGAAATGGTCTCTCTGTGGTTGATATTGATAATAACAGTGAGCTTGATTCATTTGAAGATATAGTTATTCATAACGAATACATATTCACAATCTTTACACAATAAATAGAAAGGTTTTCATTCCAAGAAATACAACATCTGCTAATGTACATGTGATTGTGTGTTAAAGAGAAGAAAAGGCTTGTATCAGGGATATGTGCAGCAAGTTATGTGGCAGGCTCGTCACTGTGCAGGGTAATAAGGTCAATGCAAAAAATAGCTCAGGGGCACATTTCGCAGCAAACGTGCAGAAGCAAACACACACACACACACACACACACACACCCCCACACACACACACACACACACACACACACACACACACACAAACGTGTACACCAATGTCCCGGCCTTATGTTGCAGAATCCAAACCAATCGAGTCAATTGCCAGAAAACATGGCATGACCTTTCAGATTCACTGAGCATCAACCCTGAGCAGGACTGGCGTGCTTTCCGATTCAGCGCACCCTCTGCCCCTCCCGCCCACTCCGTCACCCCCAGGGCCCTAAACTCTCCACAATTAATTACTCTCAGTGGAGTCTGCACTCTACAAGACATAGCCAAAAAAAATACACACACAAAAAACTTGACTCTGATCTTGACCTATACTTAAGGTGCTATCACCATTAAATCATTCCACACAGGGGTTTGCACTATTAGTTCATTTGCCCTAAATTGGAAATGAGGTAGGCCGAAGAATATCCGCTATGTGCCTAATGTCAGTGTACCCATGCTCATATTCAAATATAATCTGGAATTGAAATCAATGGGTCATAGGCTATACAGTATGCCAAGGAACGTTCAACATGGCTATTGCATGCATTTTCAAAAGTCAAGGGTTAGCAATTATTTGTATTACTTATATAATTTTTTGCCCCGGTAGTGGCAGGCAACGCTGGTTATGTTGGTCCGTCCATCCAAAAGTTTGGTCCCAAATAACACAAATAATTTCGAAAACTACAAGACTGTATTGCCATGTCATTTAAAAACGACATGACTTTATTGCCATTGAATTTTGGTGACCCCATGATCTTTCCTCTCTTGCCACACTCGCAGGACTACATTTCAAATGTGCACACAAGATAACATATCATAATGTACTAGATGTTTTTTGTGTCTATGTTACAGCATTAGCAGGAGGCAAAACAAAGGAATATTTCATTGTAGCAAACATAAATCACCTCAGTATAGTAGCAAAGTTCTTTGGTAGTAGGCTAGCTACTTGCTGTAGCTAGTCTTGCTTGTTGTTGGGTTCCAAAATCAAAGGGGGAGTAATGGCTCCAACTTGAAAAACTATCGCATCCACAGTACCTGTGGAAAGCCTGCTTTTTGTTCCAAACAAACCAGTCTGATCCGGTCTATAGCCCACCTACTATCAACAGGGGGTCCTCAGAGTTACTACAGGGGGGCCGCCAAATCTTTGTGTGATAGGAACTTTTGTTTTGTGCATTAACCACCTGAACCCTAGCATCCCTATTCTGATGGGAACATTAGCCGAATATAGCGGATCTACAAGCTACACACATTAACATGAACCCAACACAACGCTACACATTGACAGTGCTGTCAAACAAGTCTATGAAGCTATCTATGAAATCTATGAAAAAAGTTTATAATCTGCAACACAATTTTATACAATATGTAGTGGGGAGGTCCCTGCTTCATCTCTCTCTCACCTAAGGGGCCATAGATCAATTATGTCAGTTTGCACACAAGATGTCTCAAATCCAATGGCCGTATTGCCATGAAACTTGCTGGGCACAGTCATGCTCCCTGGAGGATGAGCTCTAGCCATTTGAGTGACCCCGTAACCCTTCTTCAAGGGCCACCCTAAAGGGCTGTGTCCACCAAGGCATTTTTTCCCTTCTAGGTATGGATATGTGGCATGTTTTTTTGTGTATTTACGCTACTGTACGTTAGAAACGACAGCAGCATCACAAAGTACTGAGCGTCTATTCTGCACTGAGCCAGCCATGTTTACCTTTTTCATATGGTTGCGGAGAGTTGAACATTTTTCAACTTTGGGTCTTAGCCGCTCCCAGATGAGCGTTTTAGCTAGCTTTTCAGCTAGGAAAAAAACACTGGTGGACAAGGCCTAAGATGGCCAAACTTTTCACTTATTTTCAGCGTCAAAGGCGTCTTGTTGCTTTTGACTATTTTACTTGCCGTAAAACATTTGCTGTTGTTTACAACACAAAATTCTGAAACTAATACATTTATAATAACTTTAAATGTTCTTTTTTTAGCCCCTATAGAGAGCTCTAAGGATGACAATATTGGTTCAAACCACTTTGGTGTAAGGAGTACTTTAGTGTGTTTTAGACTCGGACATATTTAGACGCTCTATGACCCAGGATGCAAATGGGTATCCAGTGGGAAACAGGTGGAAATTTCTCACTGTTCCTAAGAGAGCAATGCACCAGACCACACCTCATTTTAAGACCACAATGTCTACCAGTGCACAGATGAGCCAAGTATATTTGGTAATTATTCCACTTGGGCGCTGTGCATGAAAATGAGTGTCGGTTGGAAACTAGCAGTGACACCTGCATTGTGTTTAGCACCATTTTGCCCCGGGTGCTTGTCTTGTTAAACGATCAGTGTTCATATTGTTTAGCACTATTCACTCTTGGCATACTTCCTTCTTGATGTCTTTGACAGTCAGTAGGTGACAGGCAGCTCACCTGAAGGGATTTCTTTGATTTGACAAGAATCTAGCACACACTCACACCTACGTTGCATCGCCGATCCGACCGATATGTCTGAGTCATAGTGTCATGGGGCTTTGTCAGAGTAACCGTTGTACCCGTCGGTCTGTGTCCCTTTTGTGCCCATATATGGAGATCTCTGTATGTGTCAGTCCTTGTCCCTTTTGTGCCCATATATGGAGATCCCTGATGTCATCAGTATATGGTAATATATTAGACCATTATATTCCTATAAATGGGCTTATCAAATTTGTTTATGGTTATGTCTGAGTCATAGTGACATGTCATGCCTATGTGTATTGTGTTTGTTTATGGTTATGTCTGAGTCATAATGACGTGGCCGTGGTCCGCTCTCCCATTAATTTAGGATGGTGTTTGTGCCATGCTAATGTAGTCCAAGAACATGCAGGTGCTGCTTTTCACCCTTGTTGTTACGTAGCCATATTGTGAACTGTTAAAGGTCACAGGTGTTAAAGGTGTTTTTGTTCTTTTGCACCAGGATAAACTGCATGCAAGTGAATTCTACAACATCCTCCACAAGAACCCTGTTTGACAGGAAATTTTCATCCATGTTTGTGACATGTTGAGATCCTTATGTAGTGAAGGGGCCCACAGTTACAGTTCACCTCACAGTACCACTTTAACTTGCACTGGTTGGTCAAGAACTGCCCTGATAACTGTTGGCAGTTACTGATCAGTGTTGCCAGATTCTGTGAGAGAAACAAGCAACCAGGTCTAGGAAAACCAGCCCAAAAGAAGCGACTATGGGCCACATGAGCACTTTAACATATACATCAGTTATTTGAAAATAGCAGATCTACAAGCTCACAACGCGTCGCGATGCGACGCGTTGTGACGCGTTGTGAGCTTGTAGATTGGCTATTTTCAAAGGAAATCTTGCGGGTAAATTATAATAAGCAGATCTGGCAACCCTGTTACTGATAACAGTTATCACTCCTAGGCTTATTCCCCTCTCAGTCCTTTTATCACTCCCCTAAATAAATAGCCTCCTGATGAATGACTATATTTCACATCACACATTGCTTCTATTCTTTGAATACTATTGTTGTTGTGGCCTCATTCACAATGACAAACCAAGCCCTTTTGACTTAGGCCTGACCCCATGATATGTATATTATGGAGATTCAAACAGTTACTTCGGCCAGTGCAATGTCATCGTGCCAGGGGAAGAACCCCCGAGCTGGTGAGTGGAATGATTCCAGATGAGGGCCATCGTTCTGCATGGCAGCACCTGCTAAGTTCATGGATCACTGAGGATTCTAAAGGACGACACTGAACTTCAACAATGTCAGCACTAACATTAACGCTTGCCATTGAGCATAGCATCGCTTCTGTTATCCAGAAAAGTGTTATCATGAGTATCACTGACCACATTTTGCTTATAGTACTACTCCTCATCGTTTGTACAACTGCTCATCTCTTCATAGTTAAACAAAGATCTATAGATGAAGTTTATTCTCAACAATTGTTTTCTATTTGTGGAAAAAACATGATTAAAAAAATATATAGATATGGATTTACACAACAACATTAACGTTATGACCAAAAAGGAATACAGTTTTGGTACAACTATGGTAGCTTAATATCTTAACACCTGTACAGTAATAGAAAAGTAATATTGAACATATGAAGATAGCAAAATTGTGCATAGAGGTCGCAAGTCTAGATTTCAGTCACTGTTTCCACGCTTGACCTTTGACTGTGGCTGATGCGGCTATTTTTTCCGCTTTCTTGTATATATATATAAACAATAAAACTATTTGGCTTGTACTTCAAAACAAGGTCAAATGTGTTCAACCCCAAAATCCAGATTATTTCATTGTGCTTCCAACATCCTCAAATCATTGTCAAGCCATAACTCAATGTTTCCTTTCAGGGAGTAAACCTTTGCCCTGCACAGCAGGGGGGATTCAATGTCCCCTTTCATTTATCCAAAAATGAAGAGGGCACGATAATACAGGACCAAAAGTCTTACTAGAACAATCTTATTTCATGGAGGTTATTGCCCTTTTCTCCCGGCGTCTGCCTGGGAAGTTGATTTGAAGTCATGGTTAAGTCCTTTCTATTTGAGGCTGGGTCAGACCAATTTGCCACCTGGTGAGGTGGGGGAGACAGGGAGGGACATTTTTAATTGGCAGGTCACTTGGTGCAGGGACACGGGATCCTTTGGGCACATTGTCTGTCTATGTGTGGAGTGCCAGCCATAGGAAATCCCCTGCCTCATTATGAGAGAGGAAAGATTAATTGACCAGTTCACTAACTGGCAGCCTCAAGACTGGATCAACTTAGTAAGGGAACTCTCCAATTAAATTGTAGCTCAGTAGCTTTCCTTAGACGCAAAGCGTAATCCTTTTTTTATTATCAGTAGACTTCACAGCCGCCTTGTAATGGAGATCTAGGTTTGTTGGCCCTTAATCAAAAGACACTAAATGGCCAGGGCGTGATGGTGAAATCTGCCTTCAGCCTTCTAGTCTTGAATACAAAGATTGCTCAGGCAGAATAAACAAATGTCTGCATGATCCAGTCAATTTAACGACTTAAAGAAACTGGAGTAGAATTGATGTGGACCCCCAACCAGTTGAAGATGTCAATATGGTAAATTACTGTATTTATTCTTAATGTACATCTAATTCACCCAAATTAAAGGCCCTTCATCACTAGTTTAAACAAACTGGGGGCACGACTGAATAACAACGTCCTACAAGAGTTATTATTTTACTCCGGAGGCCAAAAATATGAATTTGATGAAATCTTTTGGGGCCGACAGTTCTGGATCAGACTGGTCCAGGTCACAGACAATGTAAGCCCATTACAAATTTAACAACTGTGTGTGTGTGTGTGTGTGTGTGTGTGTGTGTGTGTGTGTGTGTGTGTGTGTGTGTGTGTGTGTGTGTGTGTGTGTGTGTGTGTGTGTGTGTGTGTGTGTGTGTGTGTGTGTGTGTGTGTGTGTGTGTGTGTGTGTGTGTGTGTGTTAAGGCCCCATGTGGAAATCCCTGTCATCTCTCAACAAAAGGCCAGGCCAATTTCCTCTGTAAACTGCTGGATTGATGTGACATTTTTGGCTCCAATTAACCTTAAAATGGAGCATTCCTTCCTTTCATTCCCTCTCACTCTTTAACTTTAAATGTTCCTTCTCCATTTTTTTCTTGAGAACCTTATTTCATCAAAGAGCAGTGGAACAATCGTGTGTCCCGTCCTCGTCCCAAAAAAAAAGGTTCTGTTGGATAAACTCCAGTAGCTTTCCTATGCTTGTAAAAAAAAAAAAAGCCTCCATGTCAAAACCTTTCAAGACACACAATGCGGTAACTTTATTGCCAATATGGTGTCTCTCATAGTTAACAGGCACGGCCCAATGCACCCACCATGCCTTTCATGTTCTCCAGCAGAGATGTTGTTGTGAAATCACCAAGTGTTGTGGTGCTGCTAACTGGAGGAGATGGATATGTCACGACTATGGAGGTGTCAGAGATCTGGTGCCAACACCTGTCGCTTCTCGGGGAGCTTGCATTTCCAATAACAATACTGGCGTTGACACACAGCATATCAAGCACAGCCAAACGTTATGCGTATGCGCACGTACACACACGCACACACACATACGCGCACATATATGCACGCGCGCGCACGCACACACGCTCTCTCACACACACACACACACACACGCTCTCTCACACACACACACACACGCACACGCACACGCACACGCACACACACGCACACACACTGTCTCGAACACTAAATGCTTTGAGGGGGAATGTGGTGCTGAAAATATGTCGCCATGACTCTCTTAAAGAGGCCATTATGGATAGGTAATGTACTGAGATATTCCCTGCATCTTTTTCCACCATATTCCATATCCCTCCTGGGTGATTGGTAAAATTGGTTGACATTTGTCTGGCTGCAATTAACCTTTGATTTGACTCCCAGTATAGCCTTGTCCTCCTCCTATTGTCTACATGGTCAGAGGAGGAGGCATTGTTGACCATTTGCTTCTGTGGCCTAATTGTTCTCTTTCCCAGAGGACGAATGGCAAACAGAGAGAAAATGTACTTTATCATGAGGTCATCACACTGCCTAATAATGTTGTTTAATGTGTTTTAGACAATTATCCCTCGGAATGGACGAAACCTTCCTTTATTGTGTTCCTGATCATGCAAATTCATACCATTTAATAGTTTGGTCACGTATGTGCAAATGTGCAGTGACAAATACCCCCAAAACAAGTAAAAAGGAACAAAATGATGATTATTAATTATCAGTAATTAGTTTGTTAGTGAAACCAGTACGATAGTGTTGGGCCTTAAGAATGGAAAGTTTGAAGCAATGTTTGCGATCACAAAATCTGTACTATGTTTACTATGAGTACTATTACATACAGTATGAGTACTATGACGTCAGCACTGTGCATGTCTGGCTATATCGCTTTCCAGTGTTGACCAGGTTATTGTGTGGAAGTTGAAGGCATTATAATGTCAGTCAACTATGATGTCAGGCATGATGTCATAACTGTGTGTGTGTGTGTGTTTGTGCGTGCGTTGTAACTACCATCGTCAATGTAGCATAGGTGCAGTGGATGCATTTGCAACTTCTGTGGACTATGTAGCTTGCATACAAGAAGGCACTACTCACCGGTGGACTCTACCAACAGCCGACGCTACCTGACGGCCCCTCCCGTGAACAGCTACCGGGAAGAGAGGCAAATAACCCGGCGGCCTTCCTGTGGTATGTCAGTCCGCTGTCGGAATAGCAATAGGTGGACTTCCAGGCCCGTGAGAACAACTACAGAGAGCGCTTTAACACCAAGCAGCAGTCCAAGACTAAAGGTCCTTACACACCGGGGCGATTTTTTTCATGCGAATAATACGTTTTTTTTTAAAACCTTATAAAGTCAATGCAAGCTTCCACACCAGTTTCGCGGAACGAGTCCGAATTTTGCGTATATTCGCATATTCGCCGGTGTGTAACCGCCTTAAGAACTTTGTTTCCTCTGGTGATCCAGCCAGGTGATGAAAGCCCTTGTCAATGTAACCTTTACTGCGCCTAACATATTTGTGTCCCTGTATGCTTTCCCTGTGTGTGGACATAAATAAATTGTTAAACTGTGTGTGGTGTGTGTTTCTTAGTGTGTGTGTGTGTGTGGCGTGTGTCTATATATTTATATATACAGATACATTATAAGTATATATTTATATTCTTATATATATTGCCTAAATTTATAATTTAGGCATTTAGCAGATGCTGTTAATCCAGAGCGATTCACAGTAAGCAAGGTAAACGCGAAATACTACATCGAATGCATAGAAATAGTAATCTAGGATCATAGGTAAACCAAGAACCTATCATCAGTCACTCTAAACAGTATAATATAAAGAAATCATAATCTGTACATTGAAACTATACACACTATAGGATATATATATATATATATATATATATATATATATATATATATATATATATATATATATATATACGGTATATATATATATACATATATATAACTATATATATATATAGTTATATATATATAGTTATATATATATATATAGTTATATATTATATATATATATATATATATAGTTATGAAGAAATTCTGAGTGTGACGTACTGTTTGCGTAACATATATAGTCTATACTGTACATATACACACACACACACACACACGTAATACTGTACATGTTCAGAAGTCCCTCATCAGATCCAGAATGGGAGGTTTACTGCTTCAGCAAGTTGTCACTCCCTGTTGCCATGGACCGCTGCCTGAACACAACTATTGTCCATACATTAGTATGGTAAAATCAATATTTCAATGCATCCGATCCTCCCCGACTTCAGTGATAATTTAGTGACAGGACGGCTGAGGTCATGTAATGGTTACACTTAGGCATAAAAAGACCACGAACACAGCTACAGTAAGTATGCATTATTAAAACCCCCAGGTCACAAGGAAGCTCACATCCTATCAGAACGGAGGCGAAGCTAGTGATGCCTGTGACTTTAGTTTGAACTCGCATTAAGAATGCAACCACAACCAGTTCAATAGGCCTGGCTTGCTTGTTTCCTCCTGGGGGTGTTTTATTTTTCCACATTAAACACAATCAAACCTTCATGAGATTATCTCCGTTCAAAATATTATCATAGAATTAAGCTTGGCATGCATGATTCTCCGTAGTGCATAATTAACTGTCCTAACAAAAAGTTGAAACTGAGCGTATTGCTCTTGCACTTAGCTACGAGCATTTCTTATTTATGTATGTTTAAAACACAGAATTAAAACTTAATCACACACCGCAATGTACAGTGCTGACGTATTTCCAAGAATTACAGAAGTACCAGCTGCTCCCGGGTGAATCAATTTCATATGGTATGTATATATATATACTGGGTAAAGAGAGCGAAAGAGTGAGTGAATCGAATTGCATGACCACATTAATTGAATAACATAAATAACAAAATCAGTACCATGCCACTGCTACGTTTGATACCTGTCCTATAGAATATGTGTAGTTTTAGCCTTACCTCAGATTGCTTTTGGACATGAAATTAGACCACATCAGCCTACGTGAAAGCCTCCACAAGGCCAATCAGAGAGATGTGTAATTAAAAAGCAATTCATTGCAGTGTCATGGTAATTCAGAGCAGCACTGCACACCATTACTGTATAGAAACTTACTGATCATCATATTTATGTGCAGTGTACAGCACTGCATCCTTCGGTGAGAGGAAATGATGACCTCAGCTCTCAGCTTTTAGTTGTGTTGATGTAGCTGTCCCCGGTTACCTTAGAAGAAGTCACAGTGAATCATGCAATATTGTGTTATTTGTGTACCATTCCAACAAACTAAAAACATGTCTATCAAACTATCTATATTTTGCTATTCTAATTACTATCCGTGTGCCTTCTTCTAGCACATCATAGTGCAATTGCCTCCACATACAATGCACACATATAATGCATGCCATGTGAAATCCAATACACTACATGTCATGTTTGCAACTTTCATATTTTCCGTACACTTTGTATTTGTATGAAACTACATCATTGCAATAGTTCTGCCATTAGTGCTCCGGCGCCATTTACGTCACATTTGTCCAGTTACACAGCGCATGCGTGGACACGGACAGTTCCTACGTTAAAAAAAAACGGTCAACCCACTACCTGGCTCTCTTACTATCACTGGTCTATGTCAGACGATGTGTGTGTGTGCACGGACGAATAATTTGTCAAAAGCGGGTTACATTTGGTTACCTATCCAATATGTGTCCTGTCGCGTGACGCGTCCCCCAATGTATAGGTAGGCAGGTCACACAATCGGATGGCTAACCATAAGCGTTGTAACAGCCTGAGCCTACCATGTCAGCGGCCGAATATGCACACCCACCCGCAGGACTCGCCCATAAGCATTTCACTCATGTGTCTGTTGACCACAAAGTCATGCTACTGTACCAACAACACGTGAACTAGAGAATCACTGTTTTCTGATACAAACTAATCATCATGCCACAAAGAAAACGGACACCAACATCATGCGCTTGCCATCGCACTACAGCTACAGAAACAGGTCGTCATTATGTCAACATGTTACATGTGTGTGTGTTCACACACGTGCAGATCCGTGCACATATACACACACACACACGTGACATGCGACTCGCCTTTTCAGTGGTGGAAATGAAGGCACGAGAACAGTTACTGAAGGGCTGAACCATGTAGAATTGATTGCCTTAACTAGAACGGTGCGCTGCTCCTCAGCGCAGATCTCCGCCAATCTCCACCAGGCCGGCTTGTCTACCCAAACTTTGGAAGGCATAGCCACTTGGAATGGGAAAAAATCATAACTTTTCAAAGAATGTTAACTAATCATCTAAAAGAAGAATCTGAAAATGTCAATGACAGTTGATAAAACCTAAGGTTTATATTATTAACATGTTAAATGTTTTATTGTGTCTAGACGTGAGGGGCACGTAGCGGCCCGAACCTCTTGTATTATTAATCTGCTTGACCTAATCAATTCCTTTGGTTTGGATGACCACACAGTTTCCATTTACACAGAGCATTCCCCTCACACGCAGTAAACACTGCCCATTCATTATGCATTATGGCTGAATTTAAATTATGCTTGAGTTCCAGAGTGGATCCAGGTGGATCAGATCAATACATGCATGCATTATTATGTTTGCATTATGCCACAGATAGTCGCCAAAGCCTTTTTAGATGTTCAGAAGTCCCTGGAGGGCATGCAATGTGGGGGTTAAGTTACAGGAACCGGCAGCAACATAAAGATAGAATAGAATGTATTCGAATAAAATAAACACATACTGTACACTGTATAGCAGCAAATCTGATTAGACACACACAGCTGCAGATGATCATATTGCCATGTCCGCTTATTATAAGCGACTTGGGCTCTCTTCGTTTGGGTCTGTTTTCATAGACCTGGTTGCTTGTTTCTCTCTGGCAACCCTGTAAAAATGCATTCATCCCATCGGGCATGCGCAGTAACTGCGGTCGTAGAGTTAGACAGTGTTTCCAAAAAAGGCTAATAAACAGCTTGAATTTGGGTAAAGTGAAAAACAGGTTTCCTCACGGTGGGCATGTGCAAATGATGAATGTCCATGTGCAAGTGCAGAGCAATTGCTTCAGCCACTGAGGAGAACCAAGCACTTCAGACAGACTGACATTCCTTAAATGATATGTACTGTAGGATTTAGGTTTATTTGCTAAGTACTGTACATATATATGCACATACAGGAATTTACTGTATCCTCTGCATTTAACCCACCCTACTTTTAGGAGCAGTTATGCTATAAATAGCATAAACTAGCAACAACAACAGAAACATTGATTAATATGTACATACCTAGAGGGCACGGTGGCGCAGTCGCTAGAGTCGGTCGCTTCACAGCTAGAAGGTCCTGGGTTCGATTGCCGCCGGGGACGCTGTGGGCGCTGGGGGCGTGTCCTCTCCTCCGCGTCATCAGTGCCCATACCCTAGGTGGGGTTGGGGTATGGGCCACATGGCTCGTGAACCATTGGGTTCCCAAGGCTACTTGGTACTTCTTTTACAGTCATTTGTGGTATTATAGAGGACCATCCTGCAAATTTAACAGAATTATGATAAAATTGCCAAAATATTTGAATCCTCTAGCGTCAACCCTGCATTTTGAATGGATTAAGTACTCAATCTGGAATGAAGCTGTACCACCGACATTAGCCCCATTCTAGAATGTTTGCATTAAATGCATTAAATGTTTGTAGTATAATGTATTTTTAAGTTGTTAGATTGTTTTGCATTAATGGATGAATATAACACCTGCATTCAGAGTAATTTTTTTCCCATAATTCTTCCTCAAGTATCTGTCAGTACTGTACAAAATAATATCTCTGAGTGGAACGTGATATATTGAAGATTGAAAACTAACAACTACATCTTCTTACGTTAATACACTTCAATGAATGGCATTTGTCCTTGTTCAAGAGAGGACACGAGCTCAGTACAATCAAAGATGGCATCGTCGTGATCCAGTACCATGCCCTAAATGTCCTAGCCCTGGCACACAGCTAGGGCGAGGTTATACAGAGCCGCAAAACTCATAGGGTCGGAGTGCTGTTTCAACGTCAATCATGCTAATATCAGCTGACATGCTGGCGAGGGTGGTGACAGGGCAAGGTTATGTGTCACTGAGCGCTCATGGCCAGCATGGAGACCGGGACTGCCAGGATTTTAAAATGGCAAAATAATTCCCATGTGAACCGGGGGCTCCACCCTTAGGGTTCACGATCCAAACTGATACAGTATACACTACATACAGTAGCTTGCTGCAGTTTAATCAGATGCTTGGATTAGTTCCCTCGGGTTTCATTTGGCTAAAGCAATGTTTCCCAAACATTGGGTTTGAATACCCATCTGTGGGTCGCGGACAAGTTTTTATTTTGTTTCCTATAAATGTTTTAAAATGATTTCAAAAGATACTTTTTCTTTTTTTTTCTGAAAAAATATCAAACAATCAAATTTTTTTTTCAAAAGAACCACTAGTGGGCTAAAGCACTTGTTCTCGATGTGTTTGGACCACCAAGGGTCCAAACACTGAGGATTTTACAGTGGGTTCCAGAGATTTGATGTGGGTTCCACATCAAATGGGGGTCTGTGGCCTAATACATATCAAACTGGGGGTCCTTGAAATTAAATTCCTGGCTAAACACGGTGCCCTCAACAGCCTTAAACACTCACAGTCACACCGCTATCTCACTGATGCGTGGACATGGTCATCATGAGGGACGGAACAGGGCAGCTTCTCAACACATCATTGTTTTATTGCCAGGCACTCTCATCACAGAAACACAGTTAACATAATGACGTAATCTTGTCATGCAACAACCGTTCACATACAGTGCTAAATACGGTATGGGAATACCTGAGACAAAGCTTACAACCAGTGAGATTATAATGACATAAATGGTTTATATATTTATTTTTTGTGCACTAAAGTACACTAAATAAAAGTAGTATAACATACTGTACACCCTGGTGAAGATGTGAGATGAGATGAGATGAGAAATACTTTATTAATCCCCATCATCAGTGGCGTTAAAGTAACAAAGTACATTTACTCAAGTACTGTACTTAAGTAAAATGTTTAGCTATTTGTACTTTACTTGAGTATTTCCAATTTCCAATACTTTTACTTCTACTCCACTACATCTCAGAGGCAAATATTGCACTTTTACTCCACTACAATTATTAAAAAACTTTAGTTACTAGTTACTTTGCAGATATAAATTATTACATTATAAAACATGCATTAACCACTTTAGCTCTGTTTTATACCTAGGCTATTTTCAATCATTTAGTACTTTTACTTTTGGTACTTTAAGTACATTTTGATACCAATACTTTTGTACTTTTACTCAAGTAGATTTTGGATTCCGGACTTTTACTTGTAACGGAGTACTTCTACATTGCGGTATCGATACTTTTACGTAAGTAAAACTTGTTTCCAACCACTAGCCATCATAACAAATATCACTAATCATACCCAAGCATGTAAACATGCATTGATGTTGTGTTGGTTTGAATGTTCCTCTACACTGCAAAATCCAGAGTGTTCACGTAACTCAGAAAGAGTAAAAAATGTCCCTCTAAAGGGTACATTTTTACACTCCCCGAGTTAAATAAACACCGTAGATTCTCGCAGTGCCGCGGTGATGGATTGCTGACTGAAGCCTCCTCTGAGTTGTGAATCACGTTCACCTGGGCAGTCGACATTTAATCAATACACTTCTGAACTGTTGCCATGACCCTGGGCCGTGAAGATTAATTTTGTTTCCCCACACCAATTCATTGGGACCCCCTGTGGATCTCCCCAAGACCTACCCCGAGCATCCTCCTCCCCAATCGCTTGTGGTTCGTGTCCACAATTCATCCAGCAGATTAAGCCTCAATCTTCTGCTCTATTTTCTACAAGACAAATAATGATTTGAAAAACTGTCAAAAGTCTCTTGCACACCTGAATAATGTAGTTGAGACAGATGCGTTGGTGGAGTACACTTACACAGTTCAACATTTTTTAAATGTAAAAATATGTATATTTAACCCATTAAGACCTGAGGCCGATTCTTACTAATGTCTTCTAAATCCTAACAGTTTTCTGAAAAAAACGTATGTTTCTATATCAGTGGTTCTCAAACTTTTTCATGTCAAGGACCCCCAAATTTATATGTATTTGGCCGCCGACCCCCATCTCAAAATATTTTGTTCCAGGGACCCCCCAGAAGCAAAGATTTGAGTTAAAAAATGTTCGCTTTAAAAGAATATAAATATATTAATTTGCACACATTTTCTCGATTTTTCCACTTTGGCTATTTTTTTGAATAGCCAAAGTGGGTTAAAAGAAAATCATCCACACACTTTTCATGGAGAAATACCATTTTGATACGCGTACAATTACTTTACAGCACAGTCTCTGCATGCTGTTAACGGGTTTATGAACTATGGTTTAATCATTCATTTTTAGATAATATTGATTTGAAATAGCAAAAAAGTTAATAAATGTCCCCACAAATTATTTAGCATTACATATGTTGGATGCAGAAGCTCTTTCCAGCCCTCGGGTTAAAAACATCTTGGTATGTGATATGATGTGGCCATGCTCTTTAGCTCATAGCTAGCGCCTATACATCAATCTTTCAACTCAATAAATATTTCATCTTTGTTCTGAATCATTCAGCGTAAGCCCCTCTTTTGTTGTTCTGTGGGTAAAATGTGCATGCATTGTACATGGTTCTACTCCCTCCCCTTTTCACTGTCCCTCTCCCTCTCTCTCTCTCTCCCTCTCTCTCTCTCTCTCTCTCTCGATCCCGCTCCCTCTCTCTCTTTATATCTCTCTCTCTCTGTCAGTTGGACAAGCTGCTCAGTGGCCCTGAAACATGGCACATTATACCGCTCTGTTGCCCATCGCTCAGTGTCGCGCCCTGCATTTGAATGTAATGTAAATGATATGATGAATCCCTCTAAGGCAACATTTACTTTACTTTCCTTCTGCTTTTTCAAGTGGCAAAGGTTGACTACATGAGTCTATGAAGTACACGTTAAAGGTTGACTACATGAGCCTAAGTAAACAGTAAGCTTGACTACATGAGCTTATGAAGTAGACGGTAGGTCTAGAGATGCACTTGCCAGTTGAAACATCCAGTACATTAGGGACTGACCTTTTGTGCAAAAGCATACAAAAGGAGGCAATATTCTAAGCATGGAAGCCAAAATCAAAAGAGTTGTGCAATTAAGAGACCGGTTAAGTTCATGCGGCGCTTCGGTCTGCGTTGCTGTCAAGTTACCGGGTCAACTGGAGGTCACTTCTGGCTTCCAGCTGAGTGGATGTGCATTTTATATGGGGAAAGTAACACTAGAATATGCATGACTGCTATCAACTTAGCATTTAGAATATCTTGCTTTTAGCTTAGACTTGCTTCGAATGTGACTGGGGAATTAATATGATATGATATTTACCAAAGAGCCAAGACTACAACAATTGCGTTGAGATAATGCAGTATCTTTTGAGGTGTGAAAGGTTCGTCAAACATGACAGCTTGTTCACACGTGTAATTATGGGGTCAATTTACTCTGTTGCAAATGCATATAATGTCTCATTTGTGAAGGAAAGGGGGTGTATTTAACGAACAATTAGATTGTGTCATGAACAACATGTTACATTATATTAAATGACAGGTTCAGTCTGCATTGATATGCTACAGATGTACAGGCTGGGGCTAGGCTTGTGCAAGGAAATATTTTAAAACTGCATTGTTTGCATTTTATGTTTAGATAAAGGCAAGCCCACCACACAATCAAAGTGCTGCAAATGTACCTTGTGCAAAGAAAAAAAGAAAGAAATGGAACATTCACTTGTGCTGTAATGTATTCAACACAACATTTTGAAGGCGGTTATTTTCTTAGATCGTCTTTCACATCATATGCAATGAGCCATAATTTGCTCCTCTTTAAATATACATTATTTGTTTAGAGGTGAACCTGCACTAGTCAATTCGTGAATACAAGCATTCTATGAGTGCATCGTTGTTTTTCCCCCTTTCCTAACATTGGATGAGGACATATTCACATGTGATGTCCTTCGGGTGCTTTTATTTTTTATTAGCCTCTTTTTCATGAAAATTTTGGAGCCATGCACCTGGCAAATTAGTTTTATTGTTCTTTTTGTTTACTGAAGTTGTGCTCCCATTCTGTCTAGTTTGACATATTCACATCCCACATTTTCCCTTCAGATGCTATGTTCTTTAGTTCTTGAGGTAGAAGACATGGGTACTTCTAACACCCTATCTAACTGCTTACTTAAGTTCTAACCACCTAACTTATTTTTCTATTTTATATCAAGGAACTGACACATTTTAATATCTTTGTCAACCTTTCTGTGGTCCAAGGAAGATAACAAACAATTACCATTTAGGCATTTAGCTAAGCTCTTTTGAGTGACACTCAAACCCGTTACAGTGCATAGAAATGGAATTATCATTCTTAATGCTTTATAATGTTTTCCCTCTGAACAAAGATCTAATTTCTCACTCCAATTCTTTGCAGTTCAGTGATGATGAATAGCGTCATCGCTGAATAGCAGTTTTGAAAGATCCATAGCCCCATCTAGAGGTCTAACTACGCTACAACAGGTCACCCCCTTTGACCCAGACATGTTTGTGTTGCCTGTGTGCCAGGACTGGAGAAGACAGCTCTCTCACACAATCACATTATTCAACTTTTCACTTTAATCACTACAGCCTTGTCTCCTGTTTGAACGTAACACAAATATTAATGAAAAGGAGAAAAGCAAGGAGAAAGAGAAATTATTTGGGTTTGATTACTTGCATCTCAAATTAGATGACTTTGTTGGAGATAGAGATAACGTGTCAATACAAAATGTCCTTTAACCAAATGAATCTTGGCATCCCTATTTTGGGCACGTTATAGGTGCTTGTAGATCGTCTTTTTTGAATAGCCAAAGTATAAAATAAGGCTTAAGTGGTTAAATGGTCTATTCGTGGCCGATATGAGGTGGTGTGAATTTCTAATACAACTTCTTTACAGCAGCTTTCATCAGGTCTGATGAATACATGTTTAAACTGACATATTTGATTCACACATCAGAATGTTTTTGTTTTCTATTTGCTCTACTAAATCAGTAAGTTGATAGCACCCAGTATTCTAATAGACACAATCTATGCATATTTATGTCATACATCAAAGTAGAAGCCTTTTTAATACTTAATCTCAATAGCATTTTGCTAATATAAACCGAGATAAGTACCATTGGTGGAGTGTTG
Source organism: Gymnoscopelus braueri (assembly GCF_963280865.1). Lineage (NCBI taxonomy): Eukaryota > Metazoa > Chordata > Actinopteri > Myctophiformes > Myctophidae > Gymnoscopelus > Gymnoscopelus braueri. The sequence continues at coordinate 15,472,217 of NC_137610.1, forward strand.
ACAAGAAACATTTTATATAATATCATCATCATCATCATTATCAACATCATCATATTAGCTAGTTCTGTTATCATTAGTAGAAGGAGTAGGCTAGGAGTCAAAAACATATGGAATGGTATTCTTATGATACACATACGGATATTGTTTCTAATGAGCACATATTATTTTATGATATTTATGATATTTATCATTTATTTATGATATTATTGTATTGTATTTTCCCCCCTTTTTTGCCCCAGGGCCACTCTATCTAAAGGGCTCTATTTTGTCATTCATTAATTATGGATTATGAGTTGTCTGGTGAGAAAGAGCTATGAGTAGAGTTTACACTCCCAATCAGTAGGTGGCAGTAATAACCCCCAGTTTTTGCAAACCACCATATTGTTACAGAACAAGAAGTGCTCTGACGCTGGTAGCTTGGGAGGTAAGTTGATTGTTATTGCCGGGTAAATAAAGTATTTAAAGACTTTACTTTGTAAGACATACTTTACTTGGTAACAATAACATTTCGGCAGGTTACAAAGTGTTCGTTGTAGCTGTGTGGGTTTCATAACAATGAGGTTGGTAACTTTAAAACATGCCATGTAAGCAGCCAGCTGGTGACACATGCTGTATGTTGTCGACGTCGACACATTGACGCGTGCGAATGTCAGACTCCTGCTGCTGCCAATGTTGTGTTAGCCGTGGATCTCACGACGGTCGCCTGTCACGACCGTCATGGCGGAACTTCAACCTGGTGTTTGCACTTTCTCCCCTTTTGGCCCGTACATCTACATAAACGTTCAGATTTCAAATATAAAGTGCTTACCCCATGGCCACGGATGTTATAATTATGTTCGGGCCCTTAGAAGTACCCGTCTCTTCCGTATTGTTCAATAAAAAGCATTTTAATCCGATCGGTGGCCATTTTCTCAGTTTTGTTTTGCTTTCAAGTAGGTGGCCCTATCGGTTGGGAGGTGTATTGCACTCTGATACATTATAACTCTATGAGAAAATGGCCACCGATCGGATTAAAATGCTTTTTATTGAACAATACGGAAGATACGGGTACTTCTGAGGGCCCGTACATAATCATAACATCCATGGCCATGGGTTAAGCACTTTATATTTGAAATCTGAACGTTTATGTAGATGTACGGGCCAAAAAGGTAGAAAGTGCAAACACCAGGTTGAAGTTTCGTCAGGACTTTCATGTTCAGGACTAATGTTGTGGCAGTGGTGGAAAAAGTACTCACATTCTTTACTTAAGTAAAAGTAACAATACTGCAATGTAGAAATACTCTGTTACAAGTAAAAGTCCAGAATTCTAAAGTACTTGTTTGACAGTACAAAGTACAAAAGTATTGGCATCAAAATATACTTAAGTACCGTACCTAAAGTAAAAGTACTCAAGTACACAATATCCCATTTCACATGTTTCCAAATGTATAGAAGTCCTTAGAAAATAGCCATGGCTGAAGTGGTTAATGCATGTTTTAAAAAGTAACTAGAACTAAAGTTTTCAAATAATTGTAGAGGAGTAAAAGTACAATATTTGCCTCTGAGATCGGAGTAGAAGTAAAAGTATTGAAAATGGGAAATACTCCAGTAAAGGTACTTAAGTACAGTACTTGAGTGCATGTACTGTACCTAGTTACTTTCCGCCATGATTATGTCAGTGGTTCTCAAACGTTTTAATTTCAAGGACCCCCATATCTGAACGTACAAATGGACCCTTTTACAGGTCCATTTGGTTCCATTTTGTACACTCTCAGAGTTAGACATGTAGGGGTCCACTTTGGAACCCCTAGGCTGGAATCCTGGGGGTCCCTGGCAAGTTTAGTTATGTTATTCAATATTCACTATAACGTGCTATTTTGTTCTGACTAGCCAGAGCACTTTTATGCTGTTATTTAGTATCCTGTCTCTAATTTTGTATTCTCCCTATTCTTATTTTAGGGATGTCAGGCGAAATCTTTCAAAACATAAGATAAAAAGTTTCCAAAAATCACAATATTCACAAGCTCACATTGTAAGCTTGTGCATCGGCTATTTTAGCTATTTGTTGTTCGACAAAGTATACGGGTTAGATGTCTAACCATTTCAGGTGTTGTTGACTTATAGTTCCTATCTCTGTTGCCTCTCAATATGTTGATGTAAATGGAATAAACCACGCCCCTATAGCTGTGACAGACCAATAGTGATGTTTGTCATTGTCATTAGTGTGTTTTTAACTTGGAGACATTTCTGTTTGTTCCGAACATTCCTTTTATAGGGTTAGATCTTACTGATGCGGCGTGGGGAGCATGTTCCCAGGGCTTTTCAGGCCCCAGTGGATGTCCATGCCAGTGTGGACGGCCAGGTGTACATGTTCAGGAGGAGGCAGAATGAGTCTGCTGACTCCTCCGAGGACGAGGAGGACTCGAACGTCATTGAGCTGATGCCGCGCGTTCGCCAGGAACAGGACAGAGACGGGAATGTCCAGCTGGTGGAACGAGAACTTTTGGACGGCGACAACCTCAACAAGCTTGCGTTGCAATATGGCTGCAAGGTAGGTGATTCTTTTTTGCCTATTCCGGGGTCAATAGGCTCTATGCACAGAAGCCATATGGGAAAGAAATTGGGCCTCTTCCTTCCTTCACAGGTGTTACCAATGATTCTAATGAAGGCTCTGTTCCATTTAGTGTAGCACATTGGTTCTCAAACCTTTTAATTTGAAGGACCCTCATAACTCTTTGAGAGTGTACACAAACGGAACCAAATGGACCCAGGTTCCGTTTGTACACTCTCAGAGTCGTAAGGGGCCATTTGGAACCCCCTCAAGGAACCATGAGGGTCCCTGGTCCACACTTTGAGACCCACTGGAGTAGCAGAGAGTTTCCAGTGAGCCAACATGCTGACTGTTTGACCTGAATGGAACCAAGCCTTCATTAGTATCATTGGTAACACCTGTGAAGGAAGTAAGGAAGAGGCCCAATTTCTTTACAATATGGCTGCTGTGCATAGAGCCTATTGCCATTGGTTGTGTGCAGTGCGCGCCTGATGATGACATTTTGATGCACAGTAATTATTTTCGTTGACAGGTGGCAGACATAAAGAGAGTGAACAACCTTATTCAGGAACAAGATTTGTTTGCGCTGAAATCAATCAAAATCCCTGTGCAGAAACACAGCTTTTTAACAGAGACTCACGCTGACCCAAGAGACTGGCAGCGAGAAACGCCAAATTCACCAACGCCAGCAGCCACGCCCACTCAAGACGGGGGCGGAGCCAGCTTCAAGCCAAACGTGCAGGAGTACACAGACTTTCTCAAGGAGGTAGACCACGACATAGAGAAACTAATACAAACCACAGATGTACAAGACGAGGCGTTCATGGGTAACTGTGACATGCCACGACGGTTTGGCCTCAGAGGCCGGCGCCTGGCCGGCTACGGCTCCGACTGGGGCATCCAGTGGTGGAACGCCGTGATCGCCATGCTACTCATAGGCATCATCCTACCCATATTCTATATCGTTTATTTCAAAACAAAAGACAACGGAGTTGTCTCTATGGTAGAAGAGAGTGGTGGGATAGATTCTTCTCAGATGTCTTCAAACAGCTCAGGGACACACCTCAGTACAGTAGCAGGGTCCCCACGGTCATGAAATTCCTGGAAATATTTTGAAATTGAAAAAAAAATTATCCAGTACTGGAAAAGTTTGGGAATTGATCAAAGGTCCTGGAATTTATCAAGGGTCCTGGAAAAATATTTGGCTATGCATTGTTTTTGGCTATTGATTTTGTTAATACAAAACATTTTCATAAACATGTATAACATTACACGAAATATGTAACATAAGTAGTTTTTCGCAGAACGGGCTGTGTGATGGCATATATTATTTAAATAAAATAAGTCATACGGATGCCATAATGAGTCTTCCAGTGAGCTATGCCCTAATTTTGCACGAAATTTTGAATGAAATTGTACTATTCTATATTCTATGCTTTATTTTGCCTATCTGCCTATCTTTGGGCATTCTACATAGGAGTAAGAGACACATTATTGCGCTGAATGATTGTTATATAGGCCTGGAAATTGGGCTAAATATTCTGGAAAAGTTTTGGAAAAGTTTTGGAAATTCATTGCTAAAAATGTGTGGGGACCCTGCAGTAGGAACCGATCATTTACCCAACCCGGGATAATGTGAATTAGGTTGCTGTTAGGTTGATGTGGATTACGTGCCACACTAACGCAATGCATGATGTTTTAACTTATTTCTGCTCAGTACAATATTTTTACCTTCAGTAGTAAGTGTTTTCCCAGGACAGATTCAGAAATGGTTGCCGTGACAAAATCGGTGCATGTTTCAAAGAGTCGTGGCAACACAAATGATCAGGTTTATCCGTGTGCCTTTTTTTGATGTATAACTTATTTGTGGGTGCGTGCGTGTGTGTTGTAGGCCTGTGTGCGTGTTCATTATTTTGCATTTTAGTCATAGCCATCCAACGAACCATGCTTGATCTGAACACTGTGCCAAGACTACAAGATATTTAATTTATTCAAAACAGTGAGTGCAATATGCTGTATTTTATTTGTACTAGGGACTGTAATGGCCTTTCTTCAGACTTTTTTAATTACAAGGCTCTGTTATAACAATGATGTCATTGAAGAGTATTAAACAAATTCTCTGAAATAAGCAAATGTCTTGCTTATTTTCGAGAATTGGAAAAGTGCCTTAAACCTTTTTTCCCGCACTTTCGAATGATATTGTACACACTCCCATCAGATTCTTCTGACCGATGCTTGAGCCCACCATGACTAGGTGGTGAATCTGTGCTGATTAAAACACTATTTTTACTGTTTTAAAGTATTTTAACGAAACTAATGACACTAACAAATTGTAAGTTTTACTCTTTATTTTGTTTACAGTGCCAGCTGTGCCATATTTTTTACCCTTTCAAGGTCATTTTGAAAATGTTTTTAGTGCATGTTTCTCTCAATGAGTGACTTAAGTCCTATAGCTGTGTTATTTTACGTTCATTATATGTCCCTTTCAATATGAATATAAAAAATGACACCACTGTGTATTAGAGTCTGTTATTGTCAGTGAGATAGAGTGCTTTATCAACCATTTTTTTAATTAACATTTTTATATGTAGGTCCATCTGGAAGTTACCTCAACCAAGGGTTTCCACCACAGATTTCCGATAGGATTGCATTGGGTTTTGGGTGTAATTAAGAAAATAAGGTCTGTAGCAAACAAAAACATATATTCCTATGTTTTATTCAACAAGATAAACACTTTTTTGCGATATTTGAAACACACACACAAAAAAAGCTTTAAAATGCATGGCTGAGATTAACGTGTACACTACTTTTCCCCAAAACAAAGCAATATTCTCAGTAGTAATCAAAAGCATTGGAAATCTGTCATTATTTCATTTATTTTTTCCTTAAAATGTGAACAGATTGCATGATTTAAATAATTTAAACTGATGTAGGGTAACACAGCATTAAGTTAATGGTAAACCAATACAAAAAATAAAAACTCCCCGCTTTTCATTAGTAGCACCCACACTTAGGTGTGGGTGCTACTACATTCTGCCAGTAGATGGCAGAATGCAAGCATTAATTCTGCAGTGTGTGTTTAGACTAGAGCCATGTCTCATTGGTTCAATGCCAGGTTTTTGGGTCTGATGCGACTCCAGTTTCAGAGTCCTAATCCACCGATTACCAATGTATTGACTGATATTTAGTCAAAAAGTGCTACATTTTTTAAGCAACTTGAAATTTGATTGTTAACATTTAATTTATACGCAAAACAGCTAATGAAAATAAACAAATAATTGTCACAATTGATTGTCACATCACACGATTACAGGTGTTAAATACTGGGTGAAATAAAGTATAGAAGAAAGGAACAAAGAACAAGTCAAATGACAGAAGGGTGCAGTCAAATCAAATATACAATGTCCAATAATACATATGGTGCATGATAAAATAAAATAAAAGTAATGGATAAATGGCAATAAAGAGGGTAGAAATGGATAAATGGCAATAAAGAGGGTAGAAATGGATAAATGGCAATAAAGAGGGTAGAAATGCTTGTCGTGCAGGTGTTTGAAAAATAAAAAATAGACACAAGGTGTTGTACATATTGAAATGGATCCGTTGATAGTGAATGGTAAGGATGAGTTGGTTTAGGGACTTCCTCACAGGATGGAAGCAACAACACATTTTTTAACATGTTGCCCCTGTTCCTCAAATAGGCTACTGATGCAGATCTCTGATTCATACAGTACTGTAGAATCATGTCTCAGTGAAAACACTGTTTGCTTAGCATAAGCACCGTGAAATAGAACGCACTGCTAAATCGCAAGTGTCAGTTTAACTCACAATGTAAAAATGGACCCTCTGAAGGGACTCGGAGAGTTACATTAACACTCAGGATTTTGCAGTACAAGTTTAGGGTTTAAAGCTTTGATGCAGAAGCTCCATGCTTTACGATACCGTTACATGAGACCTCCATCTCATAAGTGCAGCTCACCAACCATTGCCTGCTCTGTTCTACCTCCAGGCCACAGCGCTGTGGCTTACTGCCAGTTCCCAGGGTGAGTCTCCCACATTCGCTACGTTGGCCTCTCCGTCTCTCACTTGTTATTTTTTATTATTTTTTTCCTTTTACGGCATGGACAGCCGCTGGCTACAACGCGTTTGTGTGTGTCTGTATGTCTATCCGAAGATAATCGTGCAAACAGTTGGACTGATCAGCACCAAACTTTAGATGCTAGCTGCCAGTAAGCCACAAAAGTACCTCTACCCCCCCATTTTTTACTTTTTGAAACATTTATTTCACTTTAATTTGAAACTTTGAAGTTCACATGAAGTCAGAGATCCATCCACATGGTATGGGAGCAAAGTCCAAGATCTACATTCGAGCCACGCGTTTACTAGTATATGGATCCCTATAGTTCCACATCATTTCCTAGTTTACCTGCAACCAGGACAGTTCTCCTGACCTTTTACAAAATGTTCTCTTATTTGATGAGATCCACATTGTAGAAGACACATTCATTTAAAAAGCAAATCCCACAGTATATTGCTTCCTTTACCCAATGCTACCCACTGTGCAGTTCATGACTCATATTCCCAAAATAACTCAAATCTAGCCGTTTTAAAAAAGTTCTCTTATAGACTCACTGTGTGGGATGTGGGAAAATATGTTTTTGCACGAGACGAAAATGAACACAAATTGTCTCCATGCAGGAAGTGTGTGTGTGTGTGTGTGTGTGTGTGTGTGTGTGTGTGTGTGTGTGTGTCACTGAAAGATGTAATACTGAACAGGTACGGTCATTTAGAGTCTGACACAGTAACCATCTGGTGGTGGAAGGGGCTTTCCCCTTGAACAAAGCACACCCATCTATACAGTGAGGGTGGAGTGTAAATAGAGCAAGAAGATTCATTCAGGCTCTGCAGCTTTAAGAAGTTTGCACACTTTAGCTGCTGGCAGTGGGCCACTTGGCCAACATAAACACCCCTAATCCTTTTTCCAAGGAGCTTTCAACACTCATCTCACTGGCACATTGGCCACTGACTGACTCACTCTCTCTCTCTGACATTCCTGTCTGTTTACACTTCTACCGACTCATCACCAGGAGGCACTGTGGCCCTTATAATGTACATGTTGGGGGGGGAGGGGGGTGATGCTGTTTATCATTATTCACTGCTAAGGTATGTGCCTTCCTTTGATTTTCCCCTGAAGCAAAACAGGTCTCAGTTTTCACTCTTTCTTAGTGGGAATTGAGACCTCGCTTCAAGACCCAAAGTTGACTTGAGGCTCATAACTACTAGCTATTCAGAGAAGTGGCATTGATGAAGATAAACTGGGGAGCTTTATATGGTTTATAACCTTCCCCACCACCTCACACTTTTATTCAGATTAAGCTCTCAGTAAAAGGTTGGCACACCTTTTGTTTTTTTCTCTCGCTCTGTATGTCCACAGTGTTGAAGCTTCACCAGCTAATCTTTGTTGATAGTTACTGTCTGATAGGACTTGAACACTTGCATTGAATAAAGAATGCCTATCTTGAAAGAGAGCTTTGAAAGAGCTGTTACCAACGTATAGCGTGCGTGCATGTGTGCGTGCGTGCGTGTGCGTGCGTGTGTGTGTGTGTGTGTGTGCATACGTGAGTCTGAGGTCTGTTTCTGTGGGGGCAGGGCGATCTAGGGTTTTGATTTCCCCAGCTCCCGGGGGGATTTGGCAGACACAGGGTAATTTGTAGTGAAATTTCCAGCACGGTTCGTTTTGCAGGTGGCTGAGAACGAATGCAGGGCGTGGTAGGGAATGAGAGAAGCAATTTGCTGTCTGGAGGCTGTGAATATGAGTATTGTTGCTCAGCATTAGGTGTTGTGAATATGAGTATTGTTGCTCAGCAGTAGTAGATTAGTGTTGCGAATATGAGTCGGCTACTGTTGCTCAGCAATAGGTTTGTGTTGGTGAATATGAGTAATGTTATTTAACAGTACTGTAGGTTGCTGTTGTGATTATATTTACAATTTAGGCATTTGTCAGATACTCTTATCCAGTCAGAGCAACTTACAAGTGCAAGATCAGAGTAAATGGCATGAAGCCTAGCCCACAATCCACAGGGTAGCTATATGGTCATGTAAGTAGAGAATATGACTACCATTGCTCAGCAGTAAGTTAGTGTCGTGAATATGAGTATTGTTGCTCCGCAGTAGATTAGTGTCGTGAATATGTGTATTGTAGCTCCGCAGTAGATTAGTGTCGTGAATATGAGTATTGTTTCTCCGCAGTAGATTAGTGTTGTGAATATGAGCGTTGTTGCTCAGCGATTAGTGCTATGCGGTTATTCTCAGGGCTGGACAAGTGGAAAGGATTCAGTCACATTAACAATAGTCAATAAAAGCAGGATCTACACTTTAGAAGTGGGTTGTCTCTTGATTTACAGTACTGTAATCATTGAATATTGTTAAAGGTGCCTGGATTTATAAAGGCTGCAAAAGTAACGTTAGTTTTTTGCAGTTCTTGTATCAACCTGAATAGAAAATGTCATGCTGATACAGTGGGGGGGGAAAAGTTCAATGCTATTTCACTGCTGCAAAACAGTGCAGTATTTTGATCTCGGAGGGCTGAGGTCACATGCTAAAGCAACATGAGTATGCATTGGCGGATCTTGCCAGAAGACATTTCAATCTCACAGGCTTTGGTGTGGATTCAATTAGAAACTCTGCTCTTTGAATCTCCTGCCAGAATTTGAATGTATAAATCTATGCCAGACGTACAGTGCCACAAAGACACACATGGAGTGTCGAGGGAAAAATACGATAGTTCAGTTCCTTTTTTATCAGCAAATCTTCAGGCTTATTTGAAAACAAACATCTGTGCTATTGGAACTTGTGCAAAAGAAAACAATACCAAATAATTTATCAAAGCTGGATTTAGGCATGGCAGGGATGTTTCAAAAATGCAGTGGACTTTGCAGTTGAACCCATGTGCACTGCAGTACACGCCATATCCATATTGCTGTGATCTGATTATACTGTTTTCAGTTGAAAATATGTCCTTTCCATCGAGTGACAATAGCCTGAAATGACTGTGTAAGCAAGGGATCAGCCAGAGACACAGCTGGCTGGAGAATGTGATACGCTGTCAGTCATGTTCCTGTGAGGGCGGGTGTTTTTCTTCCACCCACCCCCACTGCAGGGGAACCAATTGTCCAGCACCTGTTTTGCATTCCTCCGTTGGGGGATCTTGTTAGATTCTATACACCAGCCAAGGGCTGGTTCTGGTCCAAACTGTTCAGCCAAGTAATATTAATCACAATCTGTGTTATTTCTGTATTTTATTTGTATTAATGTTTAATGCTGCGTTCACCCTGGCAACTACAAAGATACATGCTACAAAAGCTACAAGAGATACAAAAGAAGCTACAAAAAAGTTGAGCTGGTTTCTACGTCAGGTGCAAAGATACAAAGCTACAAATATGCTGTGTAGCTTTGTATCTTTTCTTTTGTATCTGCCAGTGTGAATGCAGCATTAGTTAAGTCAATGTGATACCATTAAAAAAAAACTTCAATAGTCAAGATGACAGCTTTTATTTTCATTTCCTAGATTTGTGCAAGCCAACTTGAAAATTCATGTGGAGTTAGTTCCTTGTGTCATTCTATGCATTGAATAAACACTATTTTCTACTTCATGTTAGGACGTATTGAATTGATATTATTCTCAATATTCACATGATTTGGGAGATTTGTCAGCAACATTTGTGCTACTAAGATCATCCATGAAAGGATTTTATTTCCTGTTAAGCTTGAAATATATTTGGAAAGCAGTATTCTTGTTGAACCCTGAATGACACGATGACTTTAAAGTTAGCCTTTACACCTGCATTAGACCTTATTTAACATTCAGGTAATTTGATCTATTAGATTATGAAGCAAACATTTTCTTCATATGATCGAACCTTAGGATCCTACATAGAATCGAACCTTAGTATCCTACATAGATATTTTTGGTTCGTTTTTAGTTTTGGGGGGGGGGGGGCGTGTGAGAGGTCACAGTGAATACACATACTAAGTATAGTAAGGTATGTGGTTCAAAATAAGAGCTCCTTACCTCCTAGGTCAGAGCTCGTTGGAAGTGTCCTTGGTGGAAATATAACAGCTGTTCAATATTAACACAAATTACAGAGACATTATGAATCACCATCCTGGATTACATTTATTAACTCTTTATCGTTAAATCAACATGGAACATTTCAGTTCATTGTAGGGTTATTTTCAAATGGAACCAGCTATAACAAGGTGTTTGACTCACACCTTGAGATATCCTTTTCCATTTCTATTCCAAACTAAAACACCTTACAGTAGCGTTTATAATTGGCTCACCAGAGATTATCTTTGGAAGCTGAAGAAAAGGTTTATTTTTGCTTATCCTCTCGTCATACATACATTACAATATAACCTTGGAGAAAGCAATTTAGTCCCACCTTGTTTGAGCTGGATTTGAAAGGAACATATTTGAGCATTTTATTTTTCTGTTTTCTGCCTTTTAAGAGGTTTTTCTTTAGGCCTTCGCACAAAAACCATGCCTGAGCTACCCTGCAGTATGTGCAAAACAGCTGTGTCTGACCAGGTGCAGTCTGCTTATTTCTCCATTCTCAGGCACAATTTATACCATAATTCCTGGCGTAATAATTTTTTGCTCCCCACTGCTGACCAAAAACAGATGAATGCCATTAAAACTGGGTGGCTTCTTAAACTGGAACTGGAATGCCCCCTCACGGTGGTGGGGGATTCTTGATGCTTGACGCCCATTTCTCTTTCTGTGGTTTTTATTCACATGGGGATTTTGGGCAGGTTTACCAGAAGAATGGATGATAATGCAGTCTCATGTACACTTTCCTGAGCGTTAATGACACTAGAATCCATATTCCTCCTCTTCTATTCCGGTCACAACACTCATCTGCATCAACTGGATCTATGCATAGTGAAATCATCAGTGTTGATTTATCTATTTGTAACTCTTGAGATGTAACCAAATGTACACTTACGGGTCTATTTGGTTACATTTGTATGCCATTAGAGTTAAATTATCACTGAATATTTTTACTTGTGGTGGAAATGGAAAATAATAAGTAAATTTGATGTTCTGAAAGCAATTATGCCAGGGGAAAAACATCACCGCGGCACCACAGCTGTGGGCCCAATACAGCAATTTGTTTGGAAGATGACATGGGTAATGAGAACCACTTGCTGCTGGACTCCATAAATTCTACAGGGTTTGGAGGGTGAGGGGTTGAATACTCCACTCATCCTCTGAAGTACTTGAAAAACATTTGCTGCACGTCACGCTGAGAGACGGTGAATTTCCTGCCATCCCCAGATGTTCCCGTGCAGATGTTCTCAGAGGAGTGTTTCAAAGGAAAGGTTATTTGCCTGCGAAATCTGTGCTAATGTTTGCCATTGCTAACATGTCCATGCTAAAAGTTGTGATGTGCAAATAATTCCCCATATGAACCACGTCTGAGCAGTCCAAAGTTGAGACAAACCCTCGACGTACTGGGGAAACAACTGGAATGGCCAATGTCCTGCACTTGCAATGCAGTGATGGCTTTTCCCATTTCAGTTGAAGTTACTGTAGGTTGTATTAGGTCTACTAATTTTCTTTTCATGTGATATGCAGACTGGGGGTACTGTAGTCTTGGAGCCAAGTAAATTAATTACTACAATTGCTGATGCAAGATTTAATTTTGGATTAGGTAAGGCATTATTAGTTACAATAAGTTCGTTTTTTAAAAATCAAAATTTATGGGAGCAGCGAGCTTACGTTGGATATATGAGTTTACTTGTAAGGTGACTGGCCATCGTGGAATCCATCAAAATCCCTGTCAAATGACAGTTGTGTAACGATTGTGCAAAGCTTTGCTTGTGGTAAAAAAAAATCTCTAGGAAATGGCAGATTGATTGGTTAACAATGAAAATGGACAGAAGGGACCGGCATCAAAAGCCTCACAAAGGTGACATGGAGAGTAATTGTCAGCCCACAGACTACCCTTTTGAAAGGGTAGCCTATGGCTGCTGATCCAAGGTCAGATAAAGACACAGCGACACATCCTTTATGTGAGGTTGTAAGCATTGATGTCTGCCTGGCATTGGAGAGATTCCCTGAATACTGATAAATACTTGCCATGGGACGCCTAAGGATAGTGTGAAACAGTTCATCATATCAGTGCTCTTAATCGTAGAAAACCTAATAAAACATTATTTGAAAGTTAATAAATGCACGGCCTAATACAAATTTTGTCTAAATTGGAAGCTAAGCAATATTTGTATCCCTAGTACATGGTTTGATTTGTCATTAGTCTCACTTAACAGCCCCTCTTACTGTACTGTTCCTTTGTGTATCGTTCAACTTATTCCAGCAATCCAAGCCCATGTTTAAACTGGGGACATTAATGGGTGTGGCCCTGGGAGTTGGCATTCTTCATTAGCTTGCTGTTGCACCCATATGGGAAACAGAGGACTGTTCAGTGTGGTGGACAATACTGCAGTAAAGGGAGCAACAAGGAACAAGTTAACGATATGGCCCCAGATCCATTAGGAAAGGAAAATACATTATGGCAATGTAATATTAGGGATAGCTTTTCTTGCAGAATGGCACTTGAATGCATTGTAGGCCTACGTCATCAAAAGTGTGTTCACGTTATTTCACAGAATTGTGTCTCAGCAATTTGTCAAGAATTGTGAAAAATATTCTTCAAAACGATATAACTGTGAAATGAGCTACTGAGTTTAAATCGCACCACATTTTTGTTTTTGAGTCATAACTCAAAACATGATTAAATCCCACTCGTGTCTTTCTGCCAGTAAATATCATGTGTAGCCTAGCTCCTTCATCCCTTTCTGCTCTCACTTGGATCCTGCCCTGTGGCAAGCAGCCCCTCACTCCTCACTGTACAAAGAGACTGCTAAGCTGTTTGAAAAATTGCTGTGATAAAGTCTTCTGCTAGAATGTATGTGCAAGTGCATGACATTCTACAAAGGTAATGTATTCTCACCAGAGCGATGGTTAATACCATAGTCCTAGTTAGCCACATCCAAGCCTTTAATATGTTGTTACAAATGTTTTATGTTTATATTTACCATAAGCAAACACTCAAATCAGGACAGGCCTATACAGGCTGCTTCATTCATTTCACAAAAATGAATGAAGTAGCCTGCTTGATGTGCATTTGACTAAAAGCAATACATTAATTGAATGGTGAATGAATAATTAAAATGTGACTAAAACGAATTAATGCTTTTTTCCAGTCTACACTATGGGGGGGGGGGTCAACTAGTAAATGAACAGAGACCTCTATCAAGGCATAAAGTGTTGCAGTGCCATCTACCCTGGCTTTCTGACTTGTATTGATAGTAAGCTAGGTTTCCATCGCACCGATTTTGGCCAGACTAAACTTTTAAGGACAGCTAAGTTCAGACGGGGGCTGGTGACTGATTGATATGACGAATAACCGTTTAAAAAAAATGTGTGTACACGTCAGCAGTGGTGGAAAAAGTACTCGAATGTTTTACTTAAGTCAAAGTATCAATACTGCAATAATGTATGTACTGAGTCTGTTACAAGTAAAAGTCTGGAATTCAACTTAATTAACTTAAATTAACTAGTAACTAAAATATTAGCACATCAATGGGCACGTCGGCTGACAGTTTGTGCTGAACTAAATGCCAACTTTTGCCGACCAACTAAACTACCAGTCTGTTGTAGTCTGAAGTAGTCTGTTTGATGGAGAGTCACCTAGACGAAGTGAGAGAGGAGGGGAGTAACATGCAGCAAGTGATCTGCCTGGCCCAGGAATTGAGTCGGGGACTCGCTGTCAGGCATCATCATCATCATTAGCTCCGACGGAACCTCTCCCTCCGCTGTATAGCTCCGAGATGAGGTTCCTCGTTTCCCTCTGCCGTTTGAGCAGGACGTTGTCGCACATTTTCCACTTTACATGTTTCTTACCCCTTTCTGCACATCGTATCCAAAAAGTAAAGCTTTTCCGCCATTCTCTCAGATGTTTTAAAGGTTTCATGACGTTCAGTTTTACCACACATTAAAAGTCTTTGTCATGGTCCTTCAAACGTGTATAAAAGTTTTAACAAAAACAAATATTTGCCTGCGGCTGTCGCTGTTGAGGGATTTTGCCTGTCAATCATCGCCTCTGCTCCGCTCCCCCCAAAGGAAAGGATAGGGGAGGGGAGGGGCTAGGAGGAGAGTGGGCGGGATTAATGGGCTGTGACTTCACTGCCGAAGGGCCAAGCTCAGATTACTTTTCAGCCTAATTATTCAGAAAACCCCAGACCACAGAAAATCCACTGAATGTTCAAAGTTCAGATTTTTGGGGTGTAATTGAGGTCATAAAACCCCCAAAAAAACATAAAAAATATAAAAAGTGAAAATGAATGTCATAGTACCTTTAAGTTCTAGCGCACCATAAAAGCTATCCAACGAGTTGAAGAAAGTATTTAATTTGCCTCGTCCTCATCCGGTTACATGTTTTTAAGACATTGCGCAAGAGTTGCGCCCGTAGAGATAACATTACTGATTCCCCTGCTGGTCAAATGTTGAATTGCATCTTCTAATGCAAAATATTATGGAACCGGCTGAGGACCGAGGCAAATTAAATACTTTCTTCAACTCGTTGGATAGCTTTTATGGTGCGCTAGAACTTAAAACATCTGAGAGAATGGCAGAAAAGCTTTACTTTTTTGATACGATGTGCAGAAAGGGGTAAGAAACATGTAAAGTGGAAAATGTGCGACAATGTCCCGCTCAAACGGCAGAGGGAAACGAGGAACTTCATCTCGGAGCTATACAGCGGAGGGAGAGGTTCCGTAGGGGCTACATCATCATCATCATGTGGTACTGTACGCACATTAACCACTCGGTTATCAGCGCCACAAAGTGGCATGAAAAGATCTTCACCAACCTTTCCACCTGGTTTACACCAGACAGACAGACAGACAGACAGACAAACAGATGAACAGGGTAAGAACATTACTTTCTGGGTAGAAGTAACTAATGCCACACAAACTACACTGTGATACTGTAAGCAGTGTGGACTTAATTTTGATTGATTGACTAATGGAGAATAAGAATATACTTTAGAATTGACTTTGCACTGGTATTGCAAACTCACTTTACCTTTGTACACGACTGTCATGTGTGAGGTTGAAGGCATTGGCATATAATATATCATATCTGTCCTCATCCAACCGACCTTGACCGTTGACCACCTAACTGCACGATAGTGCTCTAATGGCCTGTGTTGTGGTTTGATGATGATACAGTGTAATGAATGATCATTGAGGACAGTGAGATACAGTACATGTTGACATGTACTGTATAATATGATGTGATGTGCTCTTATGATTGTGTGTGGATATGATGGACAGTGGACAATATGCAGGTGACGTGCACTGGCAGATGAATATGGGGA
Source organism: Gymnoscopelus braueri (assembly GCF_963280865.1). Taxonomy (NCBI): domain Eukaryota; kingdom Metazoa; phylum Chordata; class Actinopteri; order Myctophiformes; family Myctophidae; genus Gymnoscopelus; species Gymnoscopelus braueri. The sequence continues at coordinate 15,488,192 of NC_137610.1, forward strand.
CAACCAAAGGTTTATTAGGACAACCAAGGCAAAGAACCCTAGAGAATTGGTTCTCACAAATTTTTACGATTTTTCCTTTGGGGGGGGGGGGGGGGTTCCAGGGGGTCCCCAGCAAAATGTGTTAATATAGCATCACAATCATTTTAACCCCTTTTAACCACCTTTTATACTTTGGCTATTTTTGAAAAATCGTGAAAATTTGTGCAAACCTTTTGAATGTACATTCTTTCAAAGCAAACATTTGTAACTCAAATCTTTGCTCCTGGGGGTCCCTGGAACAAAACATTTTGAGATGGGGGTCTGCGGCCAAATACATATTAATTTTGGGGTCCTTGACATGAAAAAGTTTGAGAACCACTGCCCTAGAGGTGAAATATATGAAAACTCTATGGTGAAAACATGTTGAATAAAGTAACCAATAGCCATAATTGGATTAAGTCAACAGTAAATGAGGATGTGGGAAATGAGCATGGTATATTGCCCAACAGAGCAAATGGTTGCAGATATTATGACAAAGTCTGCAACAATGGGTTTGGGATTTAATGTTGTATGATATGTGGACTGACACCAACAAACGGACCAAGACGTCCCACACTGTGTGACAGGCGTTCAGTGGAATGCAAGTTAATAGCATTAGCAAGCAAGAATGATGTTAATAAAAGTGTTTGCAGACATACAGTCGATTTATTTCACACGAAAAACAGAAGCTGGGTAGCTAGAAGCAGGCGCTAGCTGACATTAGTCTCAGAGGGAAGCACTACTGCTAACAGCTACCAGTGGAGAGCCAGTGTGATGTAACCACAGGTAATAGTTGATAATAAGCAGTCATTTCTGTATTTGTATCATTTTAAAGGTGAATGAAGAAACAATGAATCCAGTCACACACCACAGGACAGATAGAAATGGAGCAACCAGGCCACAGGTGAGTTCTAATGGCTTAATAATTATAACTGCAGTTATATGCATGTAGCTATGCACTTGATGTACTCCAGTACAAAAGCCCAATATGATGACATCTCTCTTGCCAGCTTTCATAAATTTAGATTGTCACTGAAATGTGTTGCATTTTTGTTGTGTTCATTGACAATACTTTTTAATGGACTGCTTCCTTGTCCATCTAAAAGTCAATTGGTTATCTTTTGTGATTTCTTTGCATTTTATGTGACAAAGATGAAGAAATGTTTTATTGAAATATGCAAATTCTCTTGTCTCAACAAATTGAAAGTACCCCAACAAATTGCTGAAGCCCACCAGTGACCTTCTATGAGGCAAAAATGTCATCTTTAAGTGTGGGGAATTTATTTTGTATTAAGGCAGTGAGACGTCATGAGGTCAAAGATGTCTTGTTTTGCCAGTAAACTGGCTTGGTCAAGACTTGCTGCCTCCAAGTGCCAAGGCACAAGAGTGCTGTATTTGGTGTCCCATTGTGTTCTATTCATGGGGGAAAGGTAAATATTAGGTAGCTTAAACAGAGGACTAGCTATCCCAGCAGATTGACAATCCACCTCCCAAATGAGACGAAATTGAAGCTTTCCCCTGTCTTATGACAAAATGGGAACATTTTGAAGCTATTCACCAGCTCAGTGGCCTTGTGGTTTGAGCGTCCACCCTGAGATTAGGAGGTCTGTGTTTGATTCCCTGGCCGGGTCATACCAAAGACTATAAAATAGGACCTAGTGCCTTAATTCTGGATCAATCAGTAATTGATGAGGCAATAAGAGTCGAGTCAATATTCTAGGTGGTGATAGTTATGCTTTAATCATGGGGAGAAGTACAATAGCACTCAGGTCAGTGGTGCGTAGTTCTGCCAACGAGCACAGGGATCAGCCCTTAGCTATACTAGCTGCTTCAAGGGCAAGCTGAACCATAACAATACAGGCTGTAACCAAAACAATAGCTATCAGGCCTACTAGTGGAAACATCTAGGCTCTTACAAGCTACCAAATATCATAATGTATTATAAGTGCGATAAGTGATGGTAAAATATAAAGGTTAGATAGAAGCAACCATAATAGCCATATAGTATATTGCTTGGCACTCAGCATCAAGGGTTGGTTTGGGGGTAAATCCCTGCAACATAGGTCATGTCCAGAGGGTGTACTTGTACATTATGGCTGGGATTGTACTTGTACACCAAGCCGCCTCACACTATACAGAAACAGGAGATAGGCTCCTGCCCTATGGGCCACATGGCTCGGTAAGGCTTACTCTACGTATGAAGCTATTCACAGACCTTACAGGTAAAAGTAAACATTGAACAACGGGTAGCTACTAGCTACTGACTGCCTGTTATTCATGAGAATTCCCTGTTGTCTCACTGACATTCTTAGTTGTTTGACTGACCTCTGTTAAATAATCTCCTCAATAGAACAAAAACACACCTTTTTAGCATAATAGACTACATGTGTAGTAAGCCCCAATGGGAAATCCAGTGTACTAGACTAGACTGAACAGACTTGTTAAGGCAGTTCCGAGCAGTAGCTTGTCAGTACTGACACAAAGTACCGTATTATTTGTATTATTATTCTAATTACTACTGGGCTTTGACGTGGACTTGACAGACGGCATTGAGACTTCATGCTGTACTTGAAAATGGCAATGAATGAACCAGGACTAGACTTGATGAGATTTGACTCGAATGAAGCTAACATTGGATTGAATATTCGACAGGTCCCATATCTGTTGCTGTGAAAAGAGTTTTTATGGCTTGTCTCTCAAAAAATGCTTAAACTCGTAATTCTTCCTGCAGATTATGCAGTTGTCAAGTGACACTTAAACCACACTAAAACACTAAATGCCTATTCATTTTCAACACATCACTCTTGGGCAATATTCTGAGATTGCTTAGAAACGTGTCTAGCTTGGCTCTGAAATTAAGAACTCCTCTTGGTAAAGAACAGAGGTCCAGGATTAAGTGCTTTAATATGATAAAAAAAAAAGAAAAAAGATTCTGCAACACTTCGTCTTATCTAAGCTTGACGGATAAACAAAGCGTTCTGTCCACAGCTCCGTAGGAGTGTTGCTTGGGTATTAGACAGACAGTGCTGAGCTGCCCATGCTCTTAGGGCCTCTCCATTGTCACCATCTGGTTCTGCTTGACACCCGAGAGGTTTCAGAGGCGTTCTGTAAGCCTCATTGGGTCAGCCCATTGAAGCCCCTCTCAGCACAGCAATGAGTGAGTGAGAACAGGCTCCTACAGATAAGGCTGTAGGGAGAGAAAGACCTCTGGAAAGCAGAGGCGCTTGTGTGAATGCGTATGTGTGTGTGTGTGTGTGTGTGTGTGTGTGTGTGTGTGTATGTGTGTGTGTGTGTGTGCGTGTGCACATGTACCCGTGGGCGTGCATACGTGTGTGTCTCTGCGTCCCTCTGCCTTTCTGTGGAGGTGCTGAGTGAGAAACAGTGCCGAGAGGGATCACGTCACCTCAGAGATAGCCTCTATTGCTTAGCAACCTCACCCTTCAGGCACATAGGCGGAAGTGAAAAGTGAAAGTTGATCCTCTTTTAAAATATCCTAATAATGTCTCTTTTCAACTTGGCAGACAAAAAGTGCCGCGATATTGATACCGATTCTGTTTTGTTTGTTTGCTCGGTGGTTTGTTTTGGTCTGGCTTGCCTTTTGTTTTATTGATTAATCGGAGTAATGTTTTATCTTTTAATCCCAGTCATTTATAGTGCTTTATGTTAATATTTATTTTATTTGGGCACAATTCGCTGTGTGTTAAAGAACTTGTCAATTCACTCATTAGTTGTACCATTTTAATTATGCACAGATATCCAAACCAACTCTCCAAATAACTATTCTACAGTACTAATTCTAAATGACTGCCAAATATGGTATATTTTCTTTAAGTCAAGCCTATTAGCTTTCACTACCTCCAAAGTGTGGCTGCCTATACCCCCCAACCAATGGCGTCCAGACCGTGAGCTCATTTCAGCCGTGTAACTAGACAAATTATTGTCTTCCTGCTAGACACTTCTGAGGAGACATGTCAATACTGCAGGTGCAGCTGGGCCTGAAATTGCTTTGTTTGAACTTGTCAGGTTGGAATGGAGATTTTTAAAAGCGATCCATCCTCAGGCACAAAGTAAAGTGGTCATAGCACAGCCACAGATACAGTAGGCTCAAGTCATAGGAACCGTTCTGATTTGGGGAAACTAATCAATTCTTTGGTCTGTTTTGTGGACAACAGTGCAAGCTTTAAAAAGTCATCATTGCAGTATTCTTTTACTACAGCCGTCAGGAATTAAAACCATTCTCCTTCCTTTTAATGGGCCTTTCAATGCAATCTAAAATGTGTTGATGTTTACTCATCTGTTTTCTCTCCCTGGTGTGCTGGTGATGGAGAGAGGCTGTGAAGGAAGATGCACATTGAGACAGTAGTAAATCACATTGATGTTCGACGATGCATTCATTTTGAATTACGTCGATCGAAATCAGAATTCATCACATCTTGAGTTGATTTTGCACTGACTGAAAATTCCAAAGTCAAAACACATGCTTCTTCACAGCGACCTCCCTGCCTTTACGCATTAAGTGTCAAAATCTCTTCTTTTTTTAGTCTAGGTTTAGAGAGCTCAAGTCAATTAATGTAAAACTAAAAAAAAAATGCATTTTGCAGTCACAATTGTTGGTTTTCAGTAGTATTTCAGCAGCAGAATAGAATTTAGAGCTCGGCCCCATGAAAGCCTCTCTAATGGACAGATTATGCAGACTTGAAGAGTGTTTTGCCCAATTTGTTCGGAGGACAAAGGGCAATGATACACATTCCGGAGAGCAGCCACGGAGAAACATTCCATCCACTGTTTGTAATTGTTCACAGCTGTACGCAGAGTCTGCTTCCTATTTGTCACATTTGCAGGTCAAGCATTACCATATTTCTCACTATCACTCACAAAAAGGATGGATAGCTCCTAAAAGTAACAGTGTTTACATGTAGAAACTGCAGTAGGTGAAGCAATGCAGCTGGGAGCCTCACTTTACCTCTGCTACTATTTCACTCTTTACACTTTGCTATTAAGGGGATTGGGGAAATACCCAGTGGTGGAAAAAGTAGTCGGATGTTTTTTACTTAACCACTTAAAACAAACCCCTACTATATATACTTCTTTGCACGTCAAATAGTGGAAATACATTCTACAAGTTCACGACATTGTGAGCTTGTAGATCTTCTATTTTCACTCAATGTTTGCCTAATATGACATGCCCAGAATAGGGACGTTAGGCTTCATGTGGTTAGTTAGTATTGGCATCAAAAGTACAACACTTAAAAGTCACAAAAAAACTCATTATGTCACAATCATATTATTGTATTTGTAATTAAATGCATTACATACATGTGTTCATCACTCTAATGTTGCATCCGGTAAAGGTGGGGCTGATTCTAAGCACTTTATTATTAACCAATAATAATATATCATAATTTATTATGTAATATATTTTGTATTTATAACCAAAATCTACAAAGTAACTAAAGCTGTCAAATAATTGTAGTGGAGTAAAAAGTACAATATTAACCTGTGAGGTGTAGTGAAGCAGATGTGTAAAAAAAGAAAAGAAAAAGGAAATACTCAAGTAAAGTAAAAATACCACAAAATTGTACTTAAGTAACAGCACTTGAGTAAATGTACTTAGTTACTTTCCACCACTGGAAGTACCCCCCATTTATATCTCATGATCATGAGTCACAAATTCATAGGATTGAACTCGAGTCTAGTATTGTGAGTTCTCTATATTTTGCAGAGGTTCAAATTGAGCTGTGTAAAAAGGCTCATACAAGGCAAACATATTGGAATTGTAGGATTTTTTTGTTGAAATAATTGCATGCATTTGGCAGATCCTCCTGTCCTAGGAGTTAAACACCTGATTGGGCTTATCAACAAGTCCTCAGGATGTTGTAGCTAGAGGCTTAGCGAAAAGGGATTGTGTGGCAATAATTCGCCTCACTGAGATGAAGCTAATGACCCTCTTAGACCCGATTTTGTCCTCATTTATGGGTTTAATTATTATAATTTTCTATCAGGCAATTTACACCTTTAAACAGGCGGTCATAGCAGATACAAATCCTTTTTTTTTCAGAGGTACTGTACATAATTGGTTAAATAGGGACTGTAAAGGAGGAAAGTGTCAGAGCTTGAATTAGTGGAAAACAACTGTGGTTCTCCTTTTACGCTCTGTGTTCTCCTGTCTGAGCTTTTCCAGAGCCACTACATTAAAAATAGGTGTAGAGGCTGTGTGTGTGTGTGTGTGTGTGTGTGTGTGTGTGTGTGTGTGTGTGTGTGTGTGTGTGTGTGTGTGTGTGTGTGTGTGTGTGTGTGTGTGTGTGTGTGTGTGTGTGTGTGTGTGTGTGTGTGTGTGTGTGTGTGTGTGTGTGTGTGTCCAGGTGCCAACATTTCTGCAGTGCATATAATATGTTCTTGTGCAGAGAGTGACAGCAAGTAGCTCTCTCTCTCCAAGAGAAAGAACAAACAGTACTGGGCTGCACAGCTTTGCATCATATAGTCTAGCAAATTGTAGCACTATAACAGAGGATCTCATATTTCACCCACCTCTGCACCACCTTATTATGGGTTGAAACCTATTTTCCTAAATGTATTAACCACTTTAACTCTGGTGTCCCTATTTTGGGCATGTCATTATAGCAATTCTACAAGCTCACAACATGTTGCGGTGCAACGCATTGTGAGCTTGTAGATCGGCTGTTTTCACCATGCATCGTATGACGAAGTATATAGGGCTTAAGTTGACGCAAATATGCGGATGTTCTCTTCAAGAGGCGGTTGAATAGCATATTTTGATGATGTCCGTTATGCCGGCAGCAAACACGTTGAATGCCTGGTAGGTTACCCGCCATGACGTTTAAATAGAGATCCTCTGTCATCATGTCCAAGAAAATCACCCTGCCGCAGCCACAAAATTACAGTATCTAAGCTTGCGGGCAAGGAAATGTGAGGGAAGGTTTTTAATGTGGACCTTGGTTATGTTTTCGGGGAACCACAGAGCCCAGAGGCCATTTGCAGCCAGTAGAGGGTGCTATGTGCCCTTATGGTCTTTCTCTGGAGAAATAACAGGTTTTCTTCATAAGATTGCATTTGGGTTGTCATCTGTTTGAGGAGAAGAAACACACATTTAGGTCTTTCAGACTATTGTTATGCACAGCCATGGGCATCTGTTTATGTTTTGGTACACATTTCTTAATTAGTCCCACTGGGTTAAAGACAACTTGACATGAATAATCATCTTTTGTTTATATTTATATTAGGCTGGCGTTTTTTTGGAAAGTGCAGTATTTCTTTGTTAGATGCATGCACATGCATGTGTATTTGCACATGCACACACGTGTGCATGAATATAATGTTGCTGGCACCGTAATGAGTTCTATGCTAATGCAGTGGCGTGGTCTTGCCATGCTCCCCCCTCCTCTGCTGGACTGAGCTGAAACAGCTGCCTCCACTGCTTTGCCTCCAGCTGCTTGCAAATTGGCCCCGCCATTAAGTTATTATCTGTTTACAACCCCAGCGCTGAGCAAACTCACCAGGTGCTAAAAGGGCCGTGATGCTCCACTGTTGTATTGGATAATGCTGTTGTTCATGCTGGTCCTTATTACATTGATATTAGTATGAGAGATGCACAACACCAATAGACCCACTAATGCTTAATTTATACTTGGTTGCGTGACCCGCGTGTGCAACCAAGTATAAATCAGGCTTTAAGCTTCACTTAGTAGTGGTTTCAGCTTTGTAGTTATTATTAGCCTTATACTCTACGGCTCTCGTGTCCTGGATATGTCAACTTTCTTTTTTACTTTGCTTTGATAAAGTCTGCAAAATTCAATTAAAATGTTTGAGTTTAAGATATAATGTTTTTTTTTAAGTGTTACATCTATCTGTACATTCACAAAACCTGTGCATGCGTGCGTGCGTGAGTGTGTGTGTGTGTGTATGCTGTACCAGGCATAACAAGGGTACCGTCCAACCATTTGACTTCAAACTTGGCATGTATGTCACAGATGACCCCGGAGGTGCAGTGCAGTGTGGCAATTCGGTCGGACAAGCGGTTGTCAAGAACCGAAAAACCAAGGATGTTGGTATCTGTCTCTCTGCGGGTCTGAGGAGGAGGACGCACTGAATCTCACTGTGTTTGCGGGGTTGTAGGCATCGGCTTCCCTGATTGGCCAACCCGACCCATAGGCTTCACGGATTGGCCGAGCATGGCGTCACGTTTGTGCCGCTGCACCTGTATGTGGTGGCGTGCACAATAGAACTCCATTCTTTTACAGGGCAATGAACAACATTGTATCTGTCTGTCTGCCGGTCCCCCATTTCTACCTAAGTCCGTCACCAACTCGACATCAGCAGTTTCTGACAACATCAGATATTGTCCATATTTGGTTGATATATTATTGGGTAACCACACTGGGTACTAATTCCTAACTTGCATCATCCCCGACTCGTTCCTGAGTAGGCCGGTGCCTGTTTATAAATAACCCATTAATTGTAATATAATATGTTATTAGTACCGTTGTAACGGGTACCGCACTGGGTAACAATGGGTATAGCCAGTACTCAGTACTACAACAACAGGTACAACAGGTATTGCATAAACAGGTGTGGCATGCATTCCCAACTGGCATCGTTCCCGAATCACATCGTTCCCGACTTGCGTGGTCCCCGAATAGGCCGGTGCCCTATATTATGTTCATTTAGATAAGACATTTTGTTGTCCACTAATGCTGCTCTAAATATGTTATTTAGATAGCATGTTGTTTTGACAGATGCTAGCTTTGATCTTTACCTTGTATTTAGTAACTTTGAAGCACTACATTGTTTTTCTTTGCATTCTGCTTACAATAGGCCTACATGACCATCTGCTGTTTGTTGACTGGGGTTCATGCCCTTTACTCTGATCTTGTACATTCTAAGTCGCTCTGTAAATGTGCTAAATGTCTAAATTGTCTGCTAAATTCCTAAATTGCTTGCATTTCTGTTGTGGTACCCACTATGACTTGTAACTATGGGCAGCTGAAGACACACATGTGTGAAGTTACTTAGGAAATATATTAAATAAATTGCACTGGAGGGAATTAATCATGCAAGTCAAGTCAGCACCATGAATTTGGAATGAATTCTACAACAAGTTAAAGGTTTTCACCCTTCGACGCAGGCTAAACGTCTCTGTACCCTCATTCCTTACCACAGCGGAGCTCTGGCGCGGTGGGATGGTGCCCACTCCGCAGAGAAGAGCAAGAACACATTGATCTTATTTGCACCAGGCCTTTGTCTGGGGCCGGTCCAAACCCAAACAGCCAGGGGACGAACCACAACAGAGCGTAAGTCATACCCCTGCAATCCAGACGCACTGTGCTTAGGTTATAGACAGAGCAAAGCCACTTATATTATTCATATGGTGCGTTTTCTCTATTCGCCATGTAATGACCCACTTGACTTGATACGGGCAGTCATGTGTAAATTCTAAGCAATTGACGAGGGCTGTCGTTGAAGTATAGAGTAGTTTATGCTGCGCACAAACCGGGGATATAAAAGTGGTGTACCAAAGAGGTGTTTCTCTGACAAAACTGTCCATCCAGAGAGGCATCTGGTTTACGTTACGACAGCATTGGTCTAAGATGTGGTCTGTGTACTGCTGATCCTCTACAAGTGAACCAGTTATCAGCTTTCAAGAAAGAGAAACATGAATGCATGCATCTCATTAATCATGGCTACAGAGCAGTAATGTATTCCACATACTGTATCCAAGGCTGTACATTTTCATTCTGTGCGGTTCTTTTCCATATTATGGTAATGGTACAAAATATTCCTTGCTATATGCGTATGTAAAAGCATTATTTCTCATAGGTCAAGCATTATTCAACTTTTAGCACTCATAGAGTAGATCAGGGTAGATTGTACAGTAGGCTATGTATTATACATACAGTACTATACTGCAGTCAGGGGCTTCTCCCCTGATCAGAAATGTTTGGGTATGGCTGCATCTCTGAAGAGGGGATTTAGTCTGTTTGCAATTATGAATGATTACAGTCCAAACGCTGGTGATAAATAGAGGACTAATTCTGGAGCATGACAATCCAAGGAACTCGTGGAGGCTGAAATCAAACACATGCTATGGAGTAAACCTGAAATAATGCACGCATTGAAGACAGGCCCCGTTGCATATTTGGCTCATGACCTGAATTGTCAGCTTGTCACAACCGGTCTTTGCTGTCACTGTGCTGTTTGATGAAGCATAAACTCCATAAAGACATTGTGGGAAAAACAAAACGAGTAGGGTAGCCGAAGTAACCTTGAGACATTTAAATGGAAGGACGTTCATACAATAAGCTCTTAAGACTTTGTTTTAAGTGTGTCCTCGTGATGTATAGCACAAAGACGTGGCTATAGTCTTCACGGTAGACATTGCAATCTCCGTCCCTCTGAAGATTTACTAGGACAACACAGGCTAGGTTTATACTCCTCTACCATGGGTGAGACAGCTGTTCATGTGTTCTTATACAGTACAGCCTCTGCTCCTTGGAATCGTTTCAAAGCTCCAGGTTCTGGTTATTATCTTCCTCCATCTGTTTAGAAGAAGCTGATGGGAGAAAAAAAGTCAGTCAATCACACAGCCAAGTATGAGATTAGTTTATGCTCAAGTGATTGCTCTATGATAGTATCAGGTATAACGTTTGCGTTCATGTTGCAGTGACTCCTTATCCAGTGCCAGATCAAATGGGCATTTAATGGGATTATGGATGGTTAGGAGCTATTGCTAGTAGTACAAGGATGGAGTGGTTGTCTGAAATTTAGAGTGAGTTTATGAAAATAGTTCAAAAATATATTTTCACCTGATGGCATGGAAGAGAAAACATTTGATTACACGGTCATGTCTCTTTTTGATTCCAGTATACAGTAGGTTAGTTATTAGCAGAATTTCAAGAGCTAGGCTATTTCACTTGACAAAGTAAGTGTATAGGACTCAAATGCTGGTTTACTGTTTAATATTGTGCTGATCAATGCAACATGTTTTTATAAAAAGAAATCTCTTTAACCACTTTAACCCTACAGTATATATATTTTAGTTGACAGGTCCCCCAGTGATCTATACTTGATCCTTTTTCCCTCTACTCCAAATCACTTCACCAAATGTGTTCACTGACTATATGTTGTAACTACATAATCTATTGAACAAAGGAATACAATAGCTACAGGGTGAAAGTAGTGTAATTTGATGATTAGAGACTGAACTGGCGGTACAGATCGAATCCCATGGTGTTACCTAGCCCTCTCATAATAGATAATAGATACTTGTGTAGTTGCCCATTGATATACTCATATCTTATACTCAAGGTATGTTTCCACTATCCACCGTTTTAAATGCAGAGCCTGTTTACTTTAAAACCTATGAGAAATGACCAAATGGTGACCGCTTATTAAATTATTTTGAAAATAGACGATCTACAAGCTCACAATGCGTCGAGCTTGTAGATCGTCTATTTTCAAATGGCCGATATGTATATAGGGCTGAAGTGGGTAATGTATGTCACTACAGTATCTCTATAGTCATTAATCTACAAAGATTATCTATTTGTAATCTTAGATCGCGTCATATAAGAACTGTGTTCCAAAAATAAACAAACCACCCCTGGATTTTGTCAGGTATGTGACTGTGTCGTTTATGATATTGAGATAATAATGTCTGTGCTTGGAGAAACATATCCATATGAGTAAAATCGCTGGGGGGGATTTGTTTATTTCTAGAACACAGTATGACGCGATCTACTGTAAGATTTGCCTATGGGGATTCCAATACAAAAAATAACGCCGTGACCCAGGGGTAGCGCCCTCTAGCGGCAGTGATGTCAGACTTCGGTGCTCTAATTGGATGTATGGGCACTAGTGTTCAGACGGTACTACTCTATAAGATGTGTTGGTGCTGGAATTCAGGCGGCACTACTCTATTTGATGTGTGGACAGGACACTGGAATTCAGTCGGTACTACTCTATTTGATGTGTGTGTGCTGGTCTTCAGACGGTACTACTCTTATTTGATGTGTGTTACATACTGTGACCCCAAATCTGCTTCAGTGGAGCTGCTCAGTGTCCAACAAAATCAAAGTGGTTGTACTGGGCACCTCCCAGGTGTGAATGTGTGTAACTGTTTGCGTATGAAGCAGGGCCCACTTGAAAAAGAGACGCAAATGTCAATGTGAGTTTATCCTGGTTAAATAAAGGATACATTTGCCAATTGTTTACCTTAAAATCAAATTGATTAAACTCTTATTAGTAATGAACCGATAGTCGATTCATTGTTAACATCCCTATTGGATATAATTGGACTAGGTAAATCTGAGTTCCCTAACTCTGTGGAACATCTTGCCCATGGTGAACTCATACAGTACATACGTTTGAAGTTTATGAAGATTGCTTGAGTCTACAGCATCTTTCTGCCATGCATTTCTATGTCTAAAGTTATGCTCGAGTGCTCCCTTTCCCAGTGCCAAGCACTCCTCTTCCCAGCGCCAAGTATCGCGTTTCAGCCCTTTCAGCGACTAGCCCTTTTCAGGGCACGCAGGCAAGTAGAAAATAGTTCAACTTTTGGAGAGTCGCTCATCAAAGTCAAATTAATCAACCGACCAATCAAAATCAAGGAGAGGCGGGACTAAGTGGAAAATTGTCAACCAACCCCCTCCCCAGTGCAGAATATTAACAGACACGTAAGGTTACATTTGGCTGTGTAATTGTTGGTAATTTATGACCTGACTTTGAAGCGTTACCCAGAACCATGAGAAGTCCATGTTTACTGTTATTTCGGCTAGGCTATTTGTGCTAATAATAACACAAATAGCCTACATGACATTCGAGCACAGCAACAGTTGTCAGGTTTGAACGCTGCGTCATCAGTGACAGGAAGTTACGCTCAGTGAGCTTAGTAAGAAGTGCTCTGGATATCCAAACGCTCCCCCTGCTCAAAAACGCTTTCTGTGGACATGGCTACTGAAGAAGTAATGGTCTGCTCTTCACTGTTTCTCCCTGCACTGTGGTTCCCTGGTGGCTTATTGAAAGACGGTCGATGTGCTTCAGGCGAACTCCATCCAGTACCTTGCTGTAGGATGTAGGCTGAGATTGGTGATAGATCAGACTGTATTAAGTAACAAAGGGCTTGGATTAGCTGGGAGTCGCAAATCAATAACTGTCTCTGTGTGTGTGTGTGTGTGTGTGTGTGTGTGTGTGTGTGTGTGTGTGTGTGTGTGTGTGTGTGTGTGTGTGTGTGTGTGTGTACAGTACCTTTCTGGGTAACACTTAATAATAACGTCCCGTTATAACATTTGGAAGCTGTTTGTAGACGACAAACTGTTTACATTCGTAACGAATGTAAACAAACACCTGCGCCTCACTGAACTCAGTTGATTAGACCAGCTTGGAACTGGTCTAAACTTGAAGCACAAAGTCTGTGGGGGAAATAGCATTGTGCCAAAATCTTGCCAGACCACATCGCATATATTAAGACCAACACACCCCCACGTGCTAAACTGGTGCAAGATCCTTTGGTCAAAGTCATGGGGACGATACTGAAATGTGGCTTTGCACCACGTCGTGTATAGTGATCTCAGGAAAAGCTAGGTGATTGGGTTTTAGGAGAAGTAGCGGTGCTAAAGTTTAGTCTAAAATTTGCTGAAATAGTAGAACTACAAAGGTAGTCAGCTGTAGTCTTGCTATAAAGTGTGGTAAGTTTTGTGTGATTTTGAGGTGTTTAAGATATGTTTTGAGAGACGGACAATCATGAAGAGCACAATATCTCATTAACAAGAAAGATTAAAAAAACTAGAAAATGTGCTCCTCGGAGCACAAGTCTCCGCCAGGTCAGGTAGGTTATTATGGCCTCCTGGTGGCGCTATAATAGGCCAATGTGAAAAGGGTGCCATTTCTTCTTAGGCCTTGCACGGCAATCGGACACTGCATTCATGATTTGAGGCATTTTGTTCCAAAAATGTGGTTTGCTAAATTAGACCAGCTGGTGGCGCTATAACAGGCCAATGTGAAAAGGGTGGCATTTCTTCCTCGGCCTAGTGGGAATGTGTGTGCAAAATTTCACAGAAATCGCACACTGCGTTCATGATTTGAGGAATTTTGTTCAAAACGGACCTATCCTGCAAACTTTAGAAGCCAATGTTAGCCAAGTAGGATGGAATATGAAATATCGGACACATCCATGTTGATCACATGACTATAGAGAGACTGTACCGATTTGCGTGATTTTTTAACAGAATCTGAAGGAGTAGTGTTTTACAAAACTCAGCCTCCTGGTGGCGCTCTAAAAGGCATATGTGAAAAATGCAGGGCAAAGGTTTTTCCTTGGCCTCTAAGGAGTGTGCATGCAAAGTTGCACGTAGATCGGTGCAGTTATAGCTAAAAACGTGAATCGGCCCGTTATAGCGCCACCATGAGGCTGATTTGAACGTTTTCAAGTGACATTTCTTCCTGGGCCAAGTGGGAATGTACGTGGAAAATTGCACGGAAAGTGCATGCTGCGTTCATGATTTGAGGCATTTTGTTCAAAATGAACCAATCCTGCTAACTTTGGAAGCCATCTTAGCCAATCAGGATGGAATATGGAAAATCGGACAGATCCGTGTTGATCACATGGCTATAGGGATACTATAGCCATGAGTAATATAAAAAATGTGTTTTGCAAAAGTCTGCTGTGGCATCCAGGGAGTGTGTGTGTGCAGTTTCACAGCGACTGGGCCAACGGTGGCGGTGTTTAGCTGTTAACAGACAGAAGGACGGACGGACGGACGGACGGACGGACAGGGGGCAAAACATACTCTCTCGCCATGCCTTTCGGCCTGGCGGAGACAAAAATGTTTTTGAGGAATGAAATCCCACCAAAGGAAAGGTCCTTACACAGCATGAAAGCATCAACCCTTATGAATGAGGCATCACCATATTGAATAGTTTGATGTGAAATATTCGCTACGCTTTGTCTGTTTGTTTATATACGAAGGACCCACATGTCAAAAAGGCTGATGTGGACCTTTAACCCATTAAGACCGGGAACGCATCTGTGTGTCATTTTTTGATTTCTTTGGCTATTCAAAAATAGCAGATCTACAAGCTCATAGCACGGCACCAAGTGCCGCGCTATGAGCTTGTAGATCTGCTATTTTTGGAAAGAAATTGTGAAAATGTGTGCAAATCTTTGAATATATTAATACATTTTTAACTAAAATCTTTGCTTCTGGGGGGTCCCTGGAACAACATATTTTGAGATGGGGGTCCGCGGCCAAATACATTTTGGGGGTCCTTGACATGAAAATAGTTTGAGAACCACTGATTTGTTTTTGAATCCCCAGAAGCAAAGATTTGAGTTAAAAATGTTGGCTTTAAAAATATATATATATTCAAAGATTTGCTCAAAATGTTCACGATTTTTCAAAAATAGCAGATCTACAAGCTTGTACATCTGCTATTTTTTAATAGCCAAAGAAATCTTAAAATGACAGATGCTTTCCCAGTCTTAAAGGGTTAATAGTGTGAATGATGTCTGTGGGTCTGTGCTGTAGCACTGCGTTCTCTCAGGGTCAGTCCAGATTTAATTTATTTTGTCAAACTGCTTGTTTGGTTGGCCAGAATGCTAATCAGTAGCTTTTAGAAGTCCAACCTTGGATTGGCCTTGCTGGCCAGAAGGAAATCATTGTCTATGACTTGAAGGTATTTTTGATTGAAAGGAAAGACATACAAAGGAGTTTATTTATTTATTTAAGAAGCAGTGAGGGGAATTCAGAACCAGCCATCACTTGTCTATAATGTAGAAGCTGTAAAGATGAATGTAGGCTACCTATTCTTTCTTGCAACTCTTTTTATTGGAGTTTTAAGTTGGAGTCTTTAAGTTTTAAGACAGAACAATAGGCTAATAACAAAAAGGTATTACAAATAAATATAGATGTATCTATCTATCTATCTGTCTATCTGTCTATCTGTCTATCTGTCTGTCTGTCTGTCTGTCTGTCTATCCTGGGCATAACTCGGGCACCGTCCGACCGAACATATGAGCCCCACGTGACCCGAGGGTGTGCAGTGCCAAGTGGCATTTCGTTCGGACCAATTGCGTTCCAAGAATTGAAAAACTGTGACTGTTCTGCAAGTCTCTGTGCTATAGAGACACACGGCCGGAAGCGGAAGGCCTACAAATTCACGCCCACTTTTGACACAGCGCCGCTACTCGAGGTCCGTTAGAACAATGAACTGCAGCTCTCAATGCAATCTCTATGAGAGGCATTGTAAAATACCGTAATTTCACTGGTTAACTACTGAGGCTGTAGCGATTTTTTTTTGTGTTCTAATAAACTGTCCCATTTGTTTAATTTATCATTTTTAATGTCCCATATCTGTCATCTCAATATACTACCCACAATATACTATAATATAGTAGTGTGTCAAAAGTTCTAGCTTCTGAAATCTTACGTTTAAGTGGTCGCATGGTATATATACGTCACGGACGCATCCCTTGAGGTTTTCAATACCCAGAAAACCGGCGAAAGTGGCCGTTTTCAATATGTTTTGGTCATTATCTCTGGAACAGAAGGTCCAATCTGCTCGGTTCAAAGCTTGTTGGATGCGTGACTTTGAGGACATTAAGTTTCGGGTTGTTCTAGGGGAGGCGAGATCTTAGTAGGGCAGGCGACCGCCTGTCCTGCCTCTACAGTGGGTACGCCACTGGTCGGCGCTCGTAAAGACAGTGATGTCACTGAAATGCGACAACTTGTCTGTCTGCCGTTTACCCTCTGCTGTGTTAACATTATGGGTAACTCGTTAAAGTGGCAAATTAAATGTGAAACACATCAACTATTAAGAAAACAAGAAGATATGTTGACAAAGACACTCCATACATTTGGAAACATATTTTTATTTAAATCAATCGTCTCCAGTTAATGTAGGAATATTTTAAAAGTAGGCTAATTCTCATATCCTCTCATAGGGATTGCATTGGCAGCTGCAGTTCATCGTTCTAACGGACCTCGAGTAGCGGCGCTATCTCAAAAGTGGGCGTGAATTTGTAGGCCTTCCGCTTCCGGCCGTGTGTCTCTATTGCCATAGCACATAATATGGTCTTTCATAATTTGTTTCAGAAATGCCCAATTTGAATGTGAAATATAGTTATGAAGCTTGTTAACAGGCTGGCATGGAGGCAACTTGTAAACATAGCAGAATCCTTAACACACTAGCAGAATCATTTTAGATTAATATTGATTAATATGAATCTCAACTGAATTTCATGGGATCAATAAAGGTATATCTATATATCTATCTATCCCATCGATTCTTTTTTGCAATTTGCATTACCCTCCATATGAAAACATTCAGGCGTGTGATCAAATGTCTCCATTTGATAAGCTCTTTAGTCATTCCTCTATCAAGCCTGATGAACGAAGTGCTCTTGAAATTAATTACATTGCTTAATAAAGATGGTTTACCTTCTAGAGTGCTGGCAGGGGTTTCAACTCTCCTCCGAGGGTGCTATGAGTTGATGTATATGACGGCGCAACCGTATCCAGTTCAATGCGTGAGGAGAATATTAAACCAGTAGAACAGCAAGTGCCACATACAGTCAGGAGACATTTCCTGTTTTCTAAACAGGGAAAATAAGAGAAGTGAAAACTAGGCAGCTATAGAAGGAAAGGGAGGATATCAATTTGTGGCTATTGTCCATAGAATCAGCAATTCCACACAGGAGTATGGCAGTAGAAGATTAAAGATGGAAACCGAATGGGAGCAAGGCAGGTTTCCAAGGAAACAAGCTTTACTATAGACAAGGTCTTTACCGTAGCGGTGGCCTTGTCAATATTCTGGGAAGTCTTGCATCAGCAGAGGCACTGGCATTCAGAAGACGTTATACAGCTAAATCACAAAGAAACACAAAGGAAATATTACAAAGGCATTGGTAGCTGCTCAGCATGGAAGGAAATGTACAACATTAGCATAATTGAATTCCTTAGGTTGCATATAAAATACACGAGACATCATACATCTGGCGAGTTTTATTACGTGAATAAGAGCCATGACAAATAGTGATTACATGCCGAAACATGCCGCACACTAATAACTAGTGAAATGAAACATGATTTGCACACACAACACGACATGGATTAGAAAACCACCAATATTTGATTCATGCAGATTCGAGCATTAGCCTATATGCCGTATTAGGATGGCGGGCCCTTTTAAAAGGTCTTAGAGATGAGTGAGTGATCGCAAACATGAACACGATCGCATGCAACCCTCTACGTTTCTGGAGTGCACGCAGAATTGTTATGCCATCAACACGTCCCATCTCGCTGTCTACAGTCAGACACCACGAAGGCCCTACATGTGTGTTGTATTTACGACTCCACTCAGGCTAGACAGTGTGCGCTGACTTGCATCATGCAATATTTAAAACTCTTGACAGAGGCTGTTTTCAAGTTTGTCCAAGACCTTTTTTTTTCTCCTGTAGCTTTCCCACTCACGTTCAAACTAGTGCCAAAATGTGGCTGTGTGGAGTCATGCCGGAATATGATGGGAAAGCAGAGGAGAGCTCTGTGTGTGGCACACAGGCCTGCGCTTGGATTAATTTGTGTGCTGTGAATTAATGGCCTGGCTCGAGTGTGGCTGACGCCCTTAGCAGCAGCAGCCGCAAGCTACAGCAGGTCCTAGATCAGATCCCCACTGCATTAGATCACCCAGTGAGGCTTGCAAGAAATGACAGATTGAACGCTCGTGCAAATAAAAAGATCCCATCAAATGAATTCATGGTCGTCATAAAGCAACCTCGCACAGTAGAATCCTCAGTGTTAATATAACTCTTGAGATGCACAAATGTATATTTGTGTATAAATGCACATTTGATGATTCATGCAGATGATTCACCAGAGGATAACACTGACAATTTTACCGTGTGCAGAATGCAGAACCCTTTTAGATTTATATGGATCTCCTTTTTATGTTAATGCTGATCTGAAATTGGCCTCAGTCTTCATGAATAGTTAGCGATTTCAGGTTCACAACATGAAGAGGACTGAGGAAGAAGACATCTGTCACTATTAATCGCATGTAGCCAAAGATATGCTTCTTCTTCCATTGTCACATGCTGTTCTAGTTATTGCTTTCAGTGACAAAATCACCTCTCTTATTTGTGGTAACCCTTTGTGCATTGGGAATCCAGAACACAGGACAATGAAATTGTGTGGGCGCGTGTGCATGTGTGTGTGCGTGCGTGTGTGTGTGTGTGTGTGTGTGTGTGTGTGTGTGTGTGTGTGTGTGCGAGCGTGCGTGTTGTTACATCTGAAACACATATGTTGCTGACATGTTTGTGTGTGTCAGACTGTGCGTGTTAGTTTCAGTTTTGCAGTGGCATTACAGTCACACTGAGATTTAACCCACTAGCTTTCCATTCCGAGGGCTTTTTGTGTCCGTTTAGGAGATGCCAATAAACTCCAAAAGCTTATCTAAATGCTCTGTCTGGATGACATGGACGGCGATTATCCTAATGACTGCCTTGATGTTTTTCATATTGCAGCATAGATTTGTACAGAGTTACATTGTACAGAACGCTGAGGTAGCTGTGTTTTCGTGCGGCTGTCTGGCTGAACTGTGCTCGGGTATTGATTTTCTGCTTTGTGTCATTGGCTGTGGTATTTTCAAAGCTATTTAGACTGAGGCTAACATCTCTGTTTTTTTTTTGTGCTCGTGCAGGGGAAAGCAATTTAGCAGGCCGTGAGCTGCCATAATAGCATGTCTTTGGATGTAATGAGTGTTTAGATGTAATGAATCTGGGGGTGCTGCGTTTAAATTTTCTGGATGAAGTCGGACATTTCATTGAACTTGTTTACTTGCCGATTTATACTAGAGTGGGCGGACATCCAAAAATAATACTCATCTAAGGAGAAGGGTGATTTCTTTTGTTTTTGCCTAATGGAGAGCCAGACTGAAATGTTGCACAACTATGTGTCACTGCTACTCTACATGCTAAGGACCTTAAAACTGTTTGAAATATTATTCTCTGTTTCTTTTCTAATAACTGATATTTAACTGTATATTTTTGATTAAACTTTAACAATGTGGTCAAGATATCCTACTTTTGACATGCAAGTGTTAGAGGAAGACTGACTGGAGTCTGTCAAGTAAGATCATCGTATGACAGGCAAGAATTGTAAAGGATCAAAATCGGACTTTATGAAAGCCGAACAGGAAAATTTGAATTCATAGCACACTAGGGTGATAACCTTGAAGCAAGGTTGTGTCATGTATTCTGAGCTCTCGACACTTTGTCTCTCCAGTTTCTCTGAGATTCCTGCAGTCCATCAATGTCATAAGCTCATTATTGATCAGAGAGTGATGCGTCTCATGTTCACGGTAACTTGTCTCCTACTGTATCCCCATGATCACTTGACTGCATGTTCTCCACAGCATCGGAACATTAACACAAAACAGTGCTTTTGAAATACACTCTCCATCGCCATATCAAACCCACTCTGCTGAACTTAAATTTAATCATTTAATGGTGCTTGGAAGTTCTGCACTAAATAAGTAATATAACACACCAATTAGTTCAGGGACACAATCTAATGTTCATATATGTGCCATAGCCACTACACACTGTCTAGTATTGGAAATGAAGGTTAGAACCATCGATCGTATATAAACAGAGCAGTGAGGGTGCCCAGCTCAATAGGATGGGAATAGCTTCCCAACGCTACCATCTAAACACAGCCTGAAGCACTGCACTGTACAAACAGCACCAGGAAATGACTGCAAATTATACCCAGAAATATAAGTAAGTGCAGGAGACGCCGCACCAGAGAGCCTCAACCCGACTCTGTAAATCTCTGAGGATCGCAGGGGCGCGTGGAAATAAGCCGCGGAGCATGGAAGAACACTCGTCTCATTTAAATAAGTCAACATCTCCAGAGTATTTAGATTTAAGGCTGGGTAGACACGGTTGTGTCTCCACAGGAGGGGCCCCCAGGCCAGCGAGCTCTCTCCGCTGATTGACTCACTGTGTTCCCATTATCAGAGCAAGCACGAGCTGGAGACACTCTCACTGTTTGTTTTCAAGTTACGTGGTGGTTGGGTAAGACGTCATTTCATTGCCTCTTCTGTTTTCCTTTCAGTCTGAGACAACTGAACTAGAAACGCTCTCACATTATTTGCAGGATAATGCGTTTTTCGATCAAGGTATCATGTTGTGTTCATAGTATCCCCACAAGAGCAATTCCCCAAACCCCCTGGCAGTTAACAGTAAGTGAAATAATTGCCAACTCTTACCGCAAACCTGTGGCTTTATGTTGCTGTTTCTCCGTCCTGCCGTACCTGACACCTCTCTAGGAAATGGGAGTTCATTTACAAAATGCTATAGAAACAATACAAAATAAATCAAAGATGAACCTTTAAGTAATCACAAAATATCTCCAACCATTGTTAAAGTCTTTTTGTCAACAAATATCTTAAAATACAATCCCTGAAATACACTATAATTTGATTTATTTGAGTTCTTTCAGTTTCTAAGAGTGGGAACCCATTTTATTTCAAACAGTGGTTAACTCATACAACGAAACACCTTCATTTTCACCTTATCATCTGGGGACCAAGGACCAACTATGAGCAAACTCACTATACAGCTGCTTCTCTATAAGAATGATGGCCTGGAAAGCCAAAGGCGGAGTTGGAGGTAAAGAAAATCCATACAGCATTTCACACGCCAAGGAGCTTAGAGAAACGTTGTCTCGTTACAGCTCTAAAAGCAATCGATAGCAGCAGTCTCCCCTAACTACCAGACTGTAATACAGAGAAGATTTAAGACATAAAGCCCATCTCTCTGCCCAGTTAGAAAATGCCTACAAGGTCTTCTAGCTCCATGTGTTCACATGGCATTCATGTGAACAGGAAAAACCTTAAATACTAGTGAATCATATTAATATAACAATACATTTATATTGTACTATATTTGGCCTTGTGTTCATCTCATTAAATAAATTAGTAGCCCAGAGTCTACATATATGATACTATACTAGAAAAGTGTGTTCCTCTGAGCACCGATCTCCGCCAGGCCATGTTGCCTACCCAGGACTGTGTCAGTTGTAGGGTGCCGCTGTCAGGACATGAGGAAGCTGCGTGGGGAAATAGAGTTTGTATGACGGTGCGAGTTTGTGGTGCTATGGACAGAAGTGAAAGCATTTTGGAGGTGTGCTCTATAGAGGCCCCTCAACATGCGATTCCAATTTGGGGATGATTGGATGTTGTATTGAAGAAGCCATTCTTTGTAAGAAATTGGCCCCGGACACCATTTTGTGAGTCTAATTACAGGCGAGCGTTATGGAGTAGGAAAACCTTGTTTGGCGGTCATTGTCACATGACGCACAAGAGCAAATTTGTGCCTGATTTGGTTTAAAACAATGTGTCTGCAACAAACAGTGATTGGTACATTTGTGGTGCCCCTTATGGGTGGAAGTGAAATAGCTTATGGCTCTGCATTGTTTAGAGGGCCCTTAATGTGTGAATAAAATGTGGGGCAGATCAGATCAGGATCAGTCCATGATTTGTGGCATTTCAAAACAAGCCCCACCTGGACACTTTGGAAGTCAATTGCAGCCAATCAGAATGGAATATGAGACATGATAGATATGACTCCAGAGATACTGTGTACCGATTTGTGTGAGCTTTGGACAGAGGTAGTAGTAGTAGTATCAAAAATGGCTAATAGCGGAAAAGTGATGCACAAATTGATGCCTAATACTGTATATGGAGTTGCGTGACGATTCAAAGAATCCAGAGGGGAAAATAAATATTGTACGACCTACGGTTCAAGAGTTACAGTATAGGCGAAACATGAAACGGGATGTTATAGTGCCTCCAAAATTTGGGGTGGTGGTTCTTGTTCTTCATATGCTTCATGTGTGCACACGCTGTTTGTTGATGTTTCACGCTGATCGGTACAGCGGTGCCAGAGATTAGCTGGTCACGCACACACACAGGAAAAAGAGGGGAAGTCCGCACACCGTTTAAACTCCCTGTAGAAGAGTTTAATTTATTGTTAGGCAACGTTTCGACCGTAACCGGTCTTCATCAGGTCATACATTACATGTCAAGGCGTGTTTAAATACAGGACACACAAACACACACGGACTGACCCATGGACGGACAGCGGCGAAAGCGCAACCTCCGGCCTTCGACTGTCCGAACTCCGGCCTGGCGGAGATAACACTTTGTGTACAGCTTACGTGTCATCCATCGTGGATGGGTGGATGGAGATAGATTGATAGTCAACAATCTGTGATGTAGTTTGAGCTTTAAGGAACTTAGATCCATTAACATGCCATTAAGTAGCTCTCTCCTTGGATGACAGTGTTTTGCTCGTTGGCTTCAGAGGCTCTTATCAAAAATGATGGACCTGGTGACATCAAAGTGTAGCCTTTGTGGTTTTCCCTCGGGCGGTTTCTGACTCTGAAAGGTCGGTTTTAAAAGACTTGTGAAAAACACGTTGCCTTTGAAGCGGATTGTTACTGGAGTTGCCTTCTCATGTTGCACAATGACGATCATGGTTAAACTGTCCCCCCGAATGCAGAGGTTTGAATTATTAGATCAATTGAACCTCACGCGTAAACCTCTCCATTTGTATAGTTTTGTTGTTTGTTCACCACCATTAAGAAGCATTTCCATGAATATTGGCTCTAATCGCAGTGGAATGTCTCCAAAAAATGCTGATGATGGTGATATTTATTTAGCTTTTATTTTCATATGATGCCTTGTGGGATAGATTGATTGCACGGAGAGCCTTTTAACATGAATATCTCCCAATGGTGGTATGAAATCTCACTCTCAAAAATGCTGCCGCAACACTTTATTGACGGAAAGGTGATCGGTGACATCCTAGGCGCACCATACATTTTGACATTTCCACAGCTCAATCGCTTACAATTGAAAGTAACTGGCTCAATATTTTGTGACTTAATGGAAAAAAGATAGGTGTTATTGAATTTTCTGTTCATCTCTGCTCTTGCAGGCCTACCTAGAACACTGTTAAATGCATGCAGCATGTCGAAATATATAAATCAAAGTATTTCTTGCCACATTGCCATGCAATTTCAAACTCAAAACCATATATCTCAGGCATAAATCATGGCAGAACATTCTCTTATTTAACTTCAAGCCTCAAAGGAATATACTGATTTTGTGAGCAAAGTTGGCTCCCAGATACCGTACCTCAAGACAGCATGTTATCTATACATTTCCTTTCATGGCACCAAGCACTTTTTTAAATTATGGTGCTTGATACTTCATGTTGAAACGGAGATCTCTGGATAGGCTGCAGTGAACCAATATATTTTACATTATGTATTTTCATCAGAATAATTTCTCAGAAACGGGTTTGAAAGAAAACTCCATCTACCGTAACGTGTCTGCCAGAGATAATTCTATCCAAGACTGCAATTCAGGTTAAGACCCTTTCCAGTCATTTCCACTTTGCATTTCAATTACTAGTATTTCCCCAGTAAAACTCATCCCTAATTAATATTGGTATAGAAATTGTGTCTCAGGATATTTACATAGCTTGTCCTTGTCGAAGTCCTTGCACCACACCTGAGGAGGAGCTGTCACGCAAGTGACTGTGAGACATAAAGCAATTGGTATTAAACAACGTATGGTTTCAAATCAGCCAAATGGTTGTTTCATATCGTCATGCCATGTTTCACTTCGTTTAGTGTCTTGGAAGTGAAGCGCAGTCTAGGATTAACAAGGACAGGTTGAATTACAGCTTGAGTTTGGGGGCAATTCAATAGGAAGTGAATCAATCTGAGGATTAATTGTTGCACCACATCCTGAGCAGCAGACACTTGATACAGCCAGAGGGAGACTGCTATAATGGAACTGAAATACAGACAAGACACAGCCATAGCAGCTTAACCCTTCATCACATTTTTAACACACTTGCTGAAAGAAGGAGACCGGTCCCGTTACTGCACAGTAACTGCATCATAATAATCAATCATACAGTATAACTATATCAGTTCAGATATGATGTGCTTGCTGTAATTGCTGATGTTTTAAATGGATCAAGTGAATACATGCCACATCAATGATGCAATCCAAGCTGTGGGCGTTCACATAGTAGCCTAAGTGCATCATATCTGTCGTAGATAATTGAAGCATTACTTTGATTTATTTATTTACTGTAGTTCCAGTTTGTACTAATTATCTCATTTAGCGGTGTGGCTAGCAACTTGGACTTGGGAAGAAACGTTTCAATGCAGTTCAACACAATCTTCTTAATGAGCCATATAAAAGGTGCTCTGATCTGAACCAAGAAAACTAAATATTTTGTTCCGCCCCAACACCAACACCAAAGAATGTGTATTGTAAACATTAAAACTGGACTCAACATATTGGTCTTTTAATCAACCAATGCCATATAAAGTCATTATGCACCTCTACAAAATGACTGTATGGTTATCAAAACAAGAGAAGGAGTGAGCAAAATCTTGACTATTGTTGTATCTGCTGAGCTTCTTTGCTTCATGGATGTTATTCTTCCAGACCGATGCTTCCATGATCTGAGGCAGGTATATAATGTCGTTCATCATATGTCTCTGCAAGCGCTCCCAGTCTTTGACTTATCATTCTAGCTAGGCTGAGGGAAAGATAGGTCCTTAAACGAATGGCTGCTGTCATACAAGGGGAGGCAGCATTTAATGGCCCTGTCTTCACTTCCCCGGTACAATCAATATGGCACATGTCAAGCCCTTACAGGAAAGTCGGTCTTCAAAAATGCTCTGTATCTCAACTGTACCCCTATCAAATTCTTGTTTAGTTTTTTTTATACATTTGTGTTCTCCATGTGGACACATCTGGACACATTCATGTTGTCCACATCTTCATCCACTGTAGAATGGAAGCTGATGAATAGGCTGCATGTCAGTAACATACCACAAACTGATGTCAGGCTGCAGCGAGGCTCACCCAGACTCACTGTAAACTCCGCAGAGGAATCAGCATTTTTGGCTGATTCAAAGCAAGTGATCTAATTGTTTACTTGTTGTGCATTCCACATAACGTTAAAGCCAACCTGACACACAGGGAAGGAGCAGACAGACATTGAATTAGACAAAGAACCATCAAAGGAAAGCACAACAAACTGTAGTGCCAGAGGAATGCATTGTAGCCAATTGTGTTTATTGTCAGCAGACATGTGTAATTAATCACGACAGAATCTCAGGGAAGGGGTGCTCAGTATAGTCAAAGTTATCAAATGAATGTAGCCCATACACTGGTGTTTTTAGATATCCTAGGTGAAATATTTGTGTGTGTGTGCGTGTGTGTGTGTGTTTGTGTGTGTATATATATGTATAGAGAGAGAGCAAGAGAGAGAGAGAGAGAGAGAGCGCATGAAGGATCTTTTGCATTGCTAAAACAAATAATATAACCGTAGTTCTCTAATCTTGACGCCTGTCCAGTGAAGATAGATGGGTCAATTTGAAAAGTAATTAACCAGTCTAAAGCCAATCTATGTGCTTTGAATATGGTATCTATCCTTTATCACAGCATGTGCCAAACCTGCAATTGACTCTTTTTCTTTGTTCTGTGAAAAGTGAATCATGCTTGAGAGAACAGAATTGATTGATGAACATGTGTTGCTCCACTTAGTTCATGAGGCTATTAGGATGTCCATTCCGTATATTAGGTTCATTTGAGCATCATCAAAGTTCTTTCTCACCGCTATGGTCTGCTTTTCGATTGCGCCTTTTTAACCAAAGCACTTTAAAAGATAGGTTACATTCACCTATTCACACACCGATGGCAGAGGCAGCCATGCAAGGCACCATAACCTGCTCATTGGAAGCAGTTGGGGGTTCAGTCTTTGTGTCTTGCTCAAGGACACTTTCACACAAAGCCTCAGGAGGATACAGGGATCTCTGCTATACCTCCTGAGCCACTGCCGCTCACTATAGAGCTTTGTTGTTGTTGTTGTTGTTGTTGAGGAACACAATGGCAGCTTAAATATTTAGCAATGATGACATCTTTTAGCAACGGTGAATGTTGACATGACATTTACATTGTACATTGTCTGCACATTACTGATGTGTAGAGGCTTTATATGGACTCATCCACCGATGACATGAACAACAGTTCTTTATGTCGGCAAGCAAGACATCAAAATATCCCTTTTGAGAATACAGTTTGCTAGCCAAATCCTTCTTATATGATGATGAATATGCTGTACTACTCCAGACTGGCTGTGCAGAAGTCACTGAGGAATTTTAGATATATCATAAGATATTCAGTTGTAGGAATTGAGATTGGTTGTGTGTGCTGTATGTTCGTCTCGGTGTCTGCTCAGTGCTCAGATATCTCACAGAAGCCAACCATGCAATTAACGCAAATTACTCCAACTAAATGCTGGTAAAGTGTTTGAAGTGCTACACCGTGAGAATAAGCTCTGCAGAGACGGCATTTGGCTCTTTGAAGACGTGTGACAGATTTATTGCAAAGGAGTATCAAAGCCTGTATCTCCTTAGAGATAAATAACTCTCTCTGGTTCTGAGTCCTGGTGAGATCAGGATGATCTTGATTTCAGTTGATGGTCCTGCCTCCTATTTTAGACTCAGAATAAGGTCAAGCAATCCCTGAGTAGAGGTATGGGTAGGTATACTAGGTAGGTAAGCCGCACCAGATTGAAATAAATAAATTCAAAAAAGAATCATGCCAAGGACATCATAAATCATTACATGCATTTGGCCAGAACCATTTTGGTCGGGGATTATCAGCCGTGAAATCTTTTACATTTCATCCAGTTCATAAAGACATCAAATCAAGAAGTGGGCGAGCAGAAGATGAAGGAGTAGAACAGAATCAGAACAGCTATTCACTTTCAACAATTTCTCCCATGGCAATGAACTATGTGAACAAATAAGAAATTAAACTGTTGTTCATTATGGACACTCCCTGACATTCCGTTAAAACACCCCACTTGATGAATCTTTGAACTAGACAAAGGACTTAACAAATCACAAAATCCCATCGGACATTTTCTATGATTTTTCTTTGTTCTGTTGTAATAAACATTGTGAGAAGCAGTCTGGCCAATCTATGACAATAGGAATAGCAACAATTGTTTTCCCATTTGATAGCACAGGATACTAAAAGCAACTGAAATCTTCCAGATATATTTCATGTTGTGACAGATATATTTCATCATAGGTCATGTCAGTTTGGTGGCGGTTGGCGTCAAATATGACTGAAGTGATTTTTCTATCATGGATGTTCAAGATTTCTTAGTAGGAAAAGGCATCATTTTGAATGAATGTCATCCTGTACATACACGCTGTATATTTTAGTATTTTGTGTGATGTCATGTCTAGATGATAAATGTATCAATGATAAATCTCCATTTTACTTAGAGAGTCGATAGGCTGGGGCTGTAAATATCTGGGAAGCAAATTGAAAGACCAATTTGAGCTACCCTGGATGTCTTGGGGGTTAATTCCTTTTCTGCTCCTGTATGTAAATAAGGCAGTGTTTTGTTTCGCACCATTAAAGTGTTCTCCCCGATAGGAACAGCAGTGAAGAAACAGCCATTTACAAGTGTTTCATGAAAAGTAAATTGAGAGTTGTTAATCTTGAAGGTGGATTGGTGGAAAAATAAACACCTCAAGACGGTATTTGCTTCCTGAGACAGTTTGAGGCGCCCGGGAAGGGATTGTGGTGGTCTCAACTCATATTCTGCCTTATCTGATCTTAGATTTATATTAAAAAAATGTTTCTCATACATCATCATAATGGACTTTAGGGGTTTAATAATGGCAGTGTGTTGTTCTGAGTGATAATGAAGGAAATATCAGTTTTGTGGGTCCCTTTACTTTAGACTTGGAGGAGAGGCTATGACAAGATATTACATATATACTCTATACTGCTAAATCCTGAGTGTTAATCTTAAATTAACACTAGGAATTTACAATGTAGATACTGACAATGAGAGAATTAAAACCTATTCATGTTTTAAAGCCCACTGTGTCAGATATTTTGGCGTCTCCCTATAAAGGATGGTAATGTCAGGGTCCAAATATTATTCTATATCACATACATTGTTACATTGACTCACAGTTTTGGTATGCATTATAAAAACAAAGTGCTCAATCATGTGAACACATTGGAATCCATAATCTCCTCGTTTGCACTGATGTCAGCAGCTAGTCAACCCACTTTTCACAATGGAAATGTTGTGCAATGACATGTAGGTGGAAGATATGATTTATATGTGGCAGATATTCTCCAGTGCTCTCCACTGTTGTGTTGTGTTGATTGTTGTAAATGGTGCATTTCTATCACCTTTATACAAAGCGCTCTATATTGTGCAGTACACTCAGCCATTCACACACACATTCACACACTGACAGGGGGTCATCCCTATGTTCCCCGGGTTCTATGTTCCCCCACTAAGGTTAGGGTTAGGGTTAGGTTTAGGTTAGGCGTCAAAGATATATTTCACATTTAAACATGTTTGGGGTCATTTTAACGTCTACTCAGGCTTTTGTGAGCACCTCAGACAGCTTTTAAGTTGCTTTATTCAGTATTTAGATATTTTATATTCATTTTATCAGACACACCCCTTCCTATTCCATTGAACCTTCAAACTCCATTTTACGGGGGCTGTGTTTTTTCAATTACTTTTTTCATTTATTTTTTATACTTTTTTTCAGAAAATTAAAAATTAAAAATAGAAAAAGTAATTGAAAAAATACGGCCCCTCACGCATTAGAAGGACAAGATCAGTCACCAGTCACCAG
Source organism: Gymnoscopelus braueri (assembly GCF_963280865.1). NCBI lineage: Eukaryota > Metazoa > Chordata > Actinopteri > Myctophiformes > Myctophidae > Gymnoscopelus > Gymnoscopelus braueri. The sequence goes on from NC_137610.1 coordinate 15,518,002, forward strand.
AACCAAAGCAAAGTTACAATTCGTTTGTATAGGAAGGGCGTGTCAGATAAAATGATGATCAAATATCTAAATACTGAATCAAGCAACTTAAAAACTGTCTAGGGTGAAACACAAAATATGTTAAAATGACCCCATGTTTGTAAGTATCTTACTCAAGGACACTTTGACACGCAGGCAATGAAGAGCGAGGGATCGAACCGGTAACCTTCTGATTCCATAATAATATTGACCTACTTGCTCCCATGGGGAAAATTCAGTTTCAGCTCAACCCAGCTCAAACCTCCTGAGCCAAGTGCCATCCCTGCCAGTCCCGCATAGTATGTTCTTCAAAGAAGGAAATAAGGAAAGCCGTAACTATCTATGATAATATTTAAAGATCTTGGCATGCTGTATGGCAATGCAACAGTAACCGTCTTTTGTGATAGAACGACGATGCTTTGTCTTAATGTACTGAAGGAGGATAATGTGTCGTCCACTGTTCTGTAACCCTGCCCAGCCTCGGGTCCTCCATGGTGAATTGACTGACCGTGGAGGGTTGTCTAGAGAAAGTCCCAGCTTTGAGGATTTTTCTGCCGGATCAGGTTTTTTCCAACAGAAGATAGCTGAGTTTGAAGGATACTAGGTTCCCCCTGTTGTGCTGACACATCATTGTGGTGCCTTTAAATGCACACGTGACGTCTAAAGGCACTTGCGCTTGATATGCTCTGTGCCATTTTATTCATACCTTCTTGCATTTCAAATCTCCACCTTTCATTATCTGTAGTAAACCGTGATATTTTCTTTAATCGCGTGGTTTTACCATAGCATAATCTTAAGGGCCGTTCACACCAAGAAAAACAACTATACCGATAACCATAAATATGTTGTTTTAAAAATCATTCTAACTCAAGTGGATGACATAGTCCACACCACAGCTATAAATACAACAAAAGTGCTGAGCGATATCATTTGGATCACTTTCCGAGCAATTTCATAAACAATTGAAACACTGACAGCCAATCACAATCCATCAGAAGTACATCTGGGATGCAATCACTCTCACCCTCGGATTCAGGGATTGTAGGCTATTTTAAAACAAAATGTGGACGCTAGAGAGTTAACGGAGATGAGGAGATGAGTACCTGTCAAACTATTTCAATAACGTGAAAGACACACACAGGCACAACACCAGAGGGAGCTCCACTGATCTCGTTCAACCCAGATTCGGCACAAACATGGGGTTCAACTTTGTGCCTTCAAGTTCATTTCTTCAATCATTTCAAGACATCACTGTTTAATTGAGCATTGTGTCCAAAGATGAATAACAGATATGCAGGACTTACAAAACATTGAACTGCAGTTATGTTGCCATAAAGGCTGTTGTATGTACAGTGCTCTACGGTGGTAACCTGCTCATTGCTACTCAAATTATATTATAATTTTTGTACCAATTTGTAAATTTGTAATTTGTAAATATAAAAGAACGATAAAGTACGCACATTGGATCATGCTCAACTTTGGAGCATGATCCAGTCTTGCAGACTTTATTGTTTTTGGATTCATGACCTCTACCCGGCACCTGGTACTTTAGTGAGTGTATGTGCGCCCTTTATTGTTTGTTTCTGTCATTTGTAAATTTGTGTACAAAATCTGTAGGAGTAGTAGCAAAAAGTGTTTATTTGTTGGGTTGTATGACCTACGGTACGGAGTTATAGGCCAAAACATACAGTAAAGCAGCCTGGTAGACAGCCATCATGAAGGGTGGAGGTTCGTCCTTGCCTTACTGGGGGTATGCATGTACATTTGGACACCAATTGTTCCATAGTCATCGCCTCCCGGCCTGTTTGGTGAAGACAATAAAGGCTCGCTTTACACCCATACGTACATACCGCCACGCACAGACAAATGACAAACAAGTGCTTACCACACCCACAAACATGTGTGCATCATGTGCGTGTGCGTGCACTCTCACACACACACACACACACACACACACACACACACACACACACACACACACACACACACACACACACACACACACACACGACAAAACAGAACAATTGCCCCTTTTCCTATCAGTTATCTCACCTCTCAGAATTTCACATAAAAGAGCTGATTTATATTCTGACACTAGTGTCTTTTAGGCAGACATCCTGTTGGTTGTCCTCCCAAGTGGATCCTCAGCGCGCGCTGACTGCCAGCACAGAGCAGTTATAATTCCCGGCACATAATAGTCAGCTCAACGTCTCTTATGATGAACGGGCCCTCTAAATCAAACATGGATTTAGAGGACCCTTCACACTGAAGGGCTGCCTTGTTTTGATGTCATCCTGGCAAATAATGTGGAAAAAAATAAATTGCTGATGTTCAAGCCAATAGACATTTTGACTCGCAAAAGGCACATTATATCTCACATTCAGATGCAATCGCCTCAGTGTCTGAATTTAATGGCAAAGAGAAAAAAAAAAATCATTACTGAATGTAGCCGACCTGTGTAACATACAGTACATGGACATGTCACAATGTTTCCTTTAGAAGAGATATATTATCTCATTTCAGTGATTCAAATGATGTTCCTATTTGCTATGCTATACATTGCCAAGAGCTCTGGCTTTACTGGTTGGCTATGAGTTACTGCCAAAAAAAAAGAACTCTTAACATCATTTCATCATTTATAACAATGACTATTCCAACAACTATTTCAAATTACACTACGCACAATGAGACAATGAGCACAGAATCAAAATGACTTTTTTGGCGTCCACATTCAAATTCCTGCAGTCTTGTAAACCATGATTTCACACCCCTATAAGATAAAAACATATAACCATTTCCTCTGCTAGTTTTCAACTCACCATGTTGTTACGCATGATGGTCTGACTGAAGAAGACAACAGTGCAGACAGTTATGAGCAATGTGATGCCCTGAATATACTATAGCCTCATGATATATCCTCATCGTATTATACTTTGTTAGGGTAGAGCTGTTGCACCGATTCTCTTCCCCTACACCCACTATTGCTGCTACAGACACGGTGAAATTGCATAAAGCTCTAATCATGTAAAAAGATTCAATAAAGGCTTACTGGGCCATGCCACCGTGGCCTTGTGTGCAGATGAACAGGCAGAGCTCATTACCAGGGTAAGCACTGCCGTATTACTTTTCCAAGACATTACTGCTTGGTACTAATTATGTCTCTGCTAAGCTAACAAGATCCACTGAAATGGAGTCAATGTCTTTCTCTCTGCATAATGATAGAAGGGCACATGAGTGACAGTTCAGATTTTTACGCAACCCCTTTCATTGGCCGCGGCCTCACTTCCCCTTTGTTCTGGAGTCCGTACGAGACGTAATACATATCAATGGGTAATAATTAATTCAAATCCCATTTCAATCGTTGGCCAATGTTATGCACACTATTGCAGCTCTCTGATTCTCAGCCAGACACCAGCCCCTTATCTCTTGTCATAAGGTCACCTCGGAGGGTCACTGGTTACCATGGAAACAGCCATAAACCATATGTCACTGCAAATGGGAGTCGGTGTGACGGTTTGCAATGTGTCACATGCCATATAAAATGATATTCAAGAACTGTGCCGACCTATGATTTAGGTCAACACGTTGTTGTTTATTTTATCCGCTTATTTTTTTTTATCTGTACATGTTTGAATAAATACATATATTTACATTTACACACATCCTATGCCATGAAACCTGACATTTCCAGCAGGACAAACAGGTTCTGTATGTGTGGGAATATTCCTTTCGAAGCTCGTGGACTATTCATATAGCCCATTTCTCTCTGTCAAATCTCTCACTGCTGACACAGTATCGGCCCCCATTCCCATCTCTGGGCCCCATCAATAGAGTGAAATTAATACCACTTTAAGTATCTTTAGGGCAATCTTTCTTTTTCAGAGGCAATGAGATTACATGTCCCTCCATTGACTTGGTGTTATACAGTATGTAAGCGATCTATTTTAATAGGATTAGGCATGTTGTATGAGTGCCAGGATGCCAAATGTGTGAGGATCGTACCCACTAAGCTCCAACCCCTAAAACCCTGATGATCATTTTGCTCATATGCTAAGAATAGAGTCTGTCAGTGGTTACCTAACCCAACCCCCAGCACCACACACACACAACAGCCAGGCTCAGCTCATCAACAACTCTAATTAACTTTCAGGAGAGCAACAGTGTCCATTGAATATAAACATGTCCTTCCTTCATCACGTTTATTGTTTGCTCGTAGCAATCACGCTTTGATAGATTGAAACCGAAAGCAAGGGATATGTGTGCTTCAGCACGTAGCTCATGCTAATATTGCTGTCAGGGACAACAAGTGGAAAGATTGAATGATCGAAAGAAGCCTTTGAGAGAGGCGTTAGAGAGAATTCTATCAAACCGTTCGCACATAACATTACATCAATTTCATCTCACTGTCAAACACGGTATTAATCACATACACCATGTCACTGACTTACTATTGGATGATGCAACATTGTATTCAGTTTATTTTACTGCATCCTTTGTGGCTGAATAAAACACGAATGTTCATTTAGATTATGATCTATAGAGGGAAAGTACTGAGCAGTGGTCTTGAAGCTGGTTTTGTACCATTTTGTAAGCTGCAGCAGTGTTACCAAGGACCCCGACCTGTGGTCAAGTAGCTCTGTCTGATGACTTAATTGGGGTCATATAGGCTGAGAGCCGCCTAAGCTCTGGCAGATCAACATGTTCGTTCCTCATTGATCTGAAACATCGCTTTTAACAGTCAAATCGAGCCACCAAATCGAGCCACCTCTTTACTGAAAAGATTACAATACGTTTGTGTTTTTGAGAGCCCAGATGAGGACCTACAGATATCATTGCCGGGCAACCTTTTACAGAATGTATTAGAATCACTTATTTGTAGAAACATCTACAAATTCTCTAGAAGTTCAATTAATTGCTCACAGCATTATCTGTAACATTTCATACAGTCTCACAAATACCCTCGCTGCCTTGCACAGAGCCTGCACTGTAAAATCCCGAGTGTCAGTTTGGGTGAAAAGACAGACCCGTAAGGGTTCCGTTTTTGACACTCTCAGAGTTAAACTGACACTCAGGATTTGGCTGTGTGTGTACTGAGCTCATGTACCCAGCTCTGAGGGAAAGGTGATAGCTGACAGTGCGAAGTAATCTGCTCTATTGATCATGCTGTCAGAGAGTGACTTCAGTAACTGGGAAAGCAAACACAATGGACATTAACCCTTTACTGAGAAGGCACTGGAGACAAGAAAACAAAGGGTCAGGTTGTGATAGCTATACTTTTAACGTTACAGTAAAAAAGGCACATATTGAATCCAGAGTAACATACATTTCAAGTGCAGTTTTGTTTTCTTTTAATAGTCACACTTTATTTTACCGTGTGAATTTCAGTGTTGATTTCACCTGTAAAGAGAGGGGATACTGCGGGGATCATTTACCGACACTGGCGTCTACGCTTTTGGAGATCAGAGATCAGAGGGTGGCTCCCCAGGGGGCGTTGATGCAGACTTGTGCTTTGGTTTGAGGATCTGTATTACGTTGCTCCGTCAGAGCCCCTCTTCCATCAAGTTCAGGGAAACAGAGCCCGTTATTACCCATAAGCCCATGTGTCATTGAATATTTATCATGTATCTGATTTGAGAGAGAGAGGGAGAGAGAAGGAGGGAGAGGGAGAGAGAGAGAGAGGTGGAGAGAGAGATCCGTGAGCTGTGGCAGTACCCCTGAGGCATGGAATTCAACACCCTGGAATAGAAGCCCTGAAATGTGGCTGTCATCCGTTCCCTCCGGACATGGTTAATTAATTACCTGTTAGCCCCCTTCACTGTACTCTTTTTTGAAAATCCCTCCACATCATTCCCAACTTTACTTTCAGCACTAGTATTCACGCCCGTTTCTGAAATATCTGTTTATTTGAGAAAATATGAAATTCCATACCCATCAAGAGAAGGCAAGAACAAACGTTGAAATCTGTCATCTGTCTCTGTAGTGCAAAGATATGAAAAAGAAAAAGAAAAAAATCAGTTCACAGTGCACTCAGACAAGACATCATTCACTCAATATGCAGTATATTTAAAAATGTAGATGCATTGACCCTGCTAGGTATATTCTGCAGTGCTTCGTTATGTTAGTTTCAGACAATACTGTGTGTTCATTAAGTAATTAGACAAAATTATCATTTCAATTCACACAAAAAAATACCACATGTTGATCTTTTAGTGTAAACTACTGTATATTCAATTGAACATTTTAAAACTGATTTATTTTGTTGGCATGAGTTGGTGATTTTAAAGTCAATCTACAGTATTTTTTCTTTTTCTTTTTTGACAAAGGGACTAACGGCAAGGTGCGATATGATAGCAGTCTCTGTGTAGAAGGCTACCATTGTCTATGTAAGGCAGGGCTCTTATCTATAAACCCCTCACAGAAGAGGGTCAGGTGAAAAATTAAGGACTTTATGCACGCTTGATTTAGTTTCACCCTCCTTTACTCTTTGAGTTTCAGCTAGAACTGCCTCGGTGTGGAAGACATCGATTTTCTGCAACAGGGACATTAGTGAATCTCGAGCCGCGGGTATTAAACTCAAATCATTGTGTTCTATTGTTTGGCATGTCATATTGATTATCTCCTTGGTTTCACTGGCTAGAGTGAAATATTGAAGCCTCAACAGCCTTGCACACGCAAAGAATGGAAACCATCTGAAAACAAATAACTTGTGCACCTGATACAAAATATCAGTCAAGATTAAATCTTTTAATTTGTGCTTTGGCATGAAAAATAAGCACAGCACGCTGAAAATACTAAGTTGCAGGTGTCCCCATGGAAATATATATTATACTACCAGGCAAAAAGGCAGTATGAACGCAGACAGCACATAGCATGAAAATATAGCCATCTCATCTCTTGACTGGTTATGAGTTCCATCTGAGTAGACAGGCTCTCTCGCTCAGGTTTGGTCTGCGGCAGAGCCCAGGGGTCATCGTCACACTGGGAGGTGCACGCTGACATCAGCTTCAGTGGAACGTGTTAATATAGCAACGTTTTGCAGACAAAATCCTGACGGGTTTCATAGCACCCATTGGAGGGGCAGTCCCTACGGACATCACCGTGAACTAGTGAGTGGCCTAGAGTGGTGATCACAGACGACACGTAGTGTGCATGATAACGATAAAGCTCTTGCTTAGCCGAAATCAATATTCTGATCCATGAGTCACTTTTGCTGTCCTTTCCCTCCCTCTACAGAATGACACCGTTGTTATGGATAGAAAATGTCATTTTCAGCTTCCGGTCAGTCCGGCAAGGAATTTAAAGTATTTAGCTATGTCATCTGGATGGACCTGATGCACATGAGCCAAACAAACTTTGGAAACAAAAACACATACTTGGTCAGTTTAATTTGGGGCCACTTCATTGGTCTTTTTTATTTATAATGTTTTTAATACATACGTTTCATTACAGTGAATAGGAGTTGTCATTTGTTGTTTCTATATACTAAATTTAATTGGTTTAAAAATCAATTAAATGTAATTGTATACAAAGTGATTAGTGCCTCAATAGTCAATGAATCTTTCAGGGTGGAATCTGATAAGTAGAAAGGCTTTATCTCCAATTTCCATTCTTCTAGATGCAAAGGACACTGAGGGCGGCTGATTTCCATACAGAAAATCAATCATCTCACACAAAAGTTAGCGAGAGCTTGATGTGTGGCCTTTTCTTATCCTATTCTTCTTCCTTTGTATATTCACTCTGAGCTTGATCATCAGTTTCACTCATTTGACAAAATGACACATGAAATATGAACAAAAAAATAAGCATGGCTTGCCTGCAGTTGAAATAGAAAATACTATAGTAGCTCAATATTTTTTGACAGCTGTGTGTGAAAATAATACACAGGGGTGCAGGTATTCCTGAAAGCCATCCACGGATACGTCTCAAGATTGGGAAATGGGATTTGGAAACATTAATTCGTTGCCCCATTTTGTAATGCATCATCCATAAGCCTAATTGTGTTTATGGTGGTTGAATGCTGCATTGAAGACTGGAACCTACTATTATCCTTTGTTGTGTGGCTGAGTTATTCATTGGGGTTCCCCCATAGTATCTACTAAATGAATGACCCACAGTGCCTCACCAACCTCCCACCACTCATGCACCAAAGAGTCTCTCACAAAGCTAATGGCCACACCAGGGCCTGTCAACCTTCTCCAAAGCCCATCCTTTGTGTGCATTCTGCTCCAGTATTACCCCTGCTGTCCTGCACCTTACTGCAAATGTCAAAGAATATTGATTTGACTCACAAAGTCACAAAGACTTGACTGAGGTAGCTGCCTTTGTACTGTTGCAATAAAAAAATGACCTGACCTTCATACACACTAGCACTACACACTATCACTGCATTTCCTGCAGAATTGTTTGATGTGACTGATACACTGATACGATATATTTATTTATTTTGTTTGTGTCCAAGCAATGCAGCAATGATTATAAATGCACCAAGAGGTTTTGAGCAAGCCGCTTTTATGGAGCTCTGCCAATGAGCAATTGCCTTTGAGTATCAAGTGGGGACGATATAAACATATGGCAGGGGAAGCGGACATCATTTAAATTTCTGACAGGCTCACCACCTGCAACATCAAAAGACCATCAAAGGAGTATCGGACCACTGTGATGCAAATGACATGAAGTAGGATCTATGTGAAATGTGGACGAAGAGTAGAGATAAATGATATTTTTTTGTGATTCATAAGCTTTACATTGATTGATTGATTGATTGCGTACTTTATTAGTCAAATGTAAACAGCACGGAGGTACAGCAAAAACATCTAGGCTAAAAGGATAACACAAAAAGTCCTGGATTGTGGTCCTATGTATTCAATTCATCATACAAATAGTCATAATTACAGAGGCGAAAAAGGAAAAGATGGCACTGATGTCTTCATTTATCCAGCACATGGAGAGATTCAATATACACCCCTTGACACACACTTTACCTTTGTGGTTTATTGACAATCAAATATGCCCTGAAAGGTATATAGTACCATTATTTTAAACATTGTAAATAACTGAGTCCATATAATGGATAAACATCATTAAATTTAATGCCAGCTAAACGGCTCCATTATGTGTCAGTGCAAAGCCACGTACAAAAGGAAAACTACATTAGAGATGTATCAGGAAAGCAATGAATAAGAATTGCTGCAGTGAAACAACGTGGCACAATGCCCAGTTAGTGCTGTTGTGCATGACTGATATCTAATTGTTTCTATTTGAGAATGGCAGAAAACTAATTACGAGTTATTTGACTGGAAATAGGTTTACTGGAATGTCATCTGATGACCTTAGCAGAAAACACACCCTTTTCTTTTCACGAAGCAGAGTTTATTCCAAATCCTCTTCATTTTTAGTCTTGCAGTGTCAGAAACAATAGCCTGTGATATCCCTGCGGTATAATACCACAGTGCCATTGTGCGGTATGCATATTACAGGATGCCAGTGTTCTGGAAACCGATTGCAAGCTTAGACTTGAGGAGTGGGTGACTTTTCTGACAAACACATTGAAAGTCACATTTAATACGTAATTGAAGTTGAACATTTGATCAACAGTCTTCTTTTATTGTCTACAGCAAATCAAGAATTTAAAATGATACGGTTCTGACATTTTTCACAAACAAAGAGTTTATGTTATATAAATACAGTATGTTGTTAATATACAGAATGTGTGATGTTTTACACAAGGATACTGTACACGTTTGGAAAGAAATACAGCATTGATTGCTGTATATATTAGACTCTGGAATGTGGAAACTATGAAGCTTAATTTAAAAAAAAAACACTGAACCCAGATTGTTTTAATTCCAAAGACACCAAATTCAATACATGTCTATCATTCGTTTTATCCATTAAGACCTGAGGTTCTGATTCCGATTCTACAAATGTCTTCTAAATCCCAACAGTTTTCTGAAAAACGTATGTTTCTATATCAGTGGTTCTCAAACCTTTTCATGTCAAGGACCCCCAAAATGATATGTATTTGGCCGCGGACCCCCATCTCAAAATATTTTGTTCCAGGGACCCCCAGAAGCAAAGATTTGAGCTAAAGATGTTTGCTTGTAAGAAAAAAAAATCGAAGATTTGCAAAAATGTCAGATCTACAAGCTCGTAGTAGATCTGCTATTTTTTTAATAGCCTAAGTATAAAAATAATGGTTATAGCTAAAATCTCAAATGACTCAGATGCGATTCCCGGTAAGAATGGGTTAACATGTGAGCGTTATATGGTTATATCACTTATTTTCCTTTGAGTCATCAGTCTAGTTGAGCTCCAGTTTGTCCTCTGCCCGTGCCTTTACGTGTCCTGGTTCCTCTCCCCATGCCCAGGCAGCTCAGGGGAGCACTTGTCTGTAATGCTAGATGCATCCGTTGCATCTTCTCCCCTCATTATTTTACCCCTCAAAGACCTTTGCTGGAAACAGGAGATGCTGCCAACCAGAATGAAAGCTTTAACTCTTTGTTGTTTGGCAGTTCATTTTCCACCGTGTCACTCTTGTCAATTTACTTGAATAGAAGTGCCTTCAATACAAGCTAGTCAAGACATTCAATATACATAATAAATCCTTCAGATCTTTTTTGTTTAATAGATAATAGAAACTATAATAGAAAGGGAACATATTTGCACAACAAAGGTACAGTACGCACACGTCTGTAAACAGTTCACCACACTGTAACTAAGAAACTGCAGTGGTGCCCCCATTGAATGCCTTATGACCAGATCACATAATAAAGCCTATTCTATTTCAACAGGCAATCATAATTGCATGGCTGGTTTAAATGAATAAATAATGAAGGCAAACATTATTGGTTGAAAAATACTGCTTTGAGTGATGACAGGTTAGGTTGAAATTAGATGCATGTAAATGTGCTTTCAAAATTAACTGTAGCATTATTGCCTTTTCATTATGAGAACTTGTCCCCGCACGAGCCATAAAACATCCTGGCAGATGAGCAACAGTTTGCCTGTTGTACTTAATACAATAAATTTGTTTTTGTTAATTCACAGTTTACCATGGTTTGTCCCCCACCAAGCCCACAGGCATTCCAAGCTCATATAAGTTTGATTCTGTTGTTAGATTCTGTTGCAACATAACATGCAGCAGATTTATAGATATGTATAAATTATTGTCTGTCCATTTGTTTCCCCCCTGGTGATATGCTTACTGTTATCTGTTTTAAAAGAGAGCAGAAAAGATTGCAGCCATCAAACATATTCACCAGGGTTCAAAATCCCCAAGAGTGACATCTTCATCAAAGACAGTCCCATCAATGTCACAGAGGGATACTTTCCAGTTATAATCTATTATTAATACCTGATGTTTTAGAAAATCTCAGTATGATCATGGGGCTTATGTTTTCATGCATTTTACTTCTGGAATAGCTAGCTTTTGTCTCTCAATATAGAATAAAAGGCCAATGTGCCCTGTACTGAGCTGTGATGTGCTGATTTTAGCTTAATATGGCATTAAGTAAGATTTGATATGCTAATACATAATTCTGCATAATGTATTCGTAAGAACAGAAAGGCCAATTGAATGAACTTGCCCTACTCAGGGCTGATGCAAGTTGGGAATGCATTGCCCACCCAGTTATGCAATACTTGAGTACTCGCTGTACCCGTTTGTTAGAGTACCCAGTGCAGTACCTGTTACCACGGTACAAATAATGTTAGATATTACAATCAATGGGTACTTTATAAATGGCCCCGGCCTACTTAGGAACGATGCAAGTCAGGAATGCATGCCCGACCCGTGTATTCAATACCCTTTGTACTTGTCAGAGTACCCGTTATATCCTCAAAAACAGCTGACGTCATGTTGATGATGTACATGGACATAAATGGGAGACAGACGGACCCGCAAAGTTCCATTGTATATGCTCGGCACAAACGTGACACAAAGGCCAATCCGTAAGGTGATGGGGTGGCTTGGCCAATCAGGGAAGCCAAATGATGCCTGAATGTTGCTCGAGTTATGCCCGATGCGCGCGCGTGCACACACACACACACACACACACACACACACACACACACACACACACACACACACACACAGGTTTTGTGAATTTATAGATAGATAAAAGACCGCTGGATGCCTAATACTGTGGTACTACAGTAGGTCAAGACAGGTGCAAAGATAATGACCAATTTCAGTTGTCTGGTTCTGGGCTTTTAGATTAAACAGAAACCTAATGAATGATTATGTTCTTGAGGTTAAATCAATGGTGCGTTAAATAAAAGGGGTTGTTGAGCATACAGGCTATTTGGCATTAGTTCTAATCTCATTTTGGTGAGAGGCATCTGCTGACGCTTGTGGCGGTGTTTACATTGGCGGTGGTGTTTACACGACGGTGATGGGCCTTATTGACAATGATGATGAGACAGCCTACAGGGACGATGTCACATCACTGACACTATGCCAGGAGAACAACCTTGCTCTCAACGTCAACGGGACCAAGGAGGCAGAGGAGAGAGCATGCCCCCATTTACAACGATGGTGCCATAGTGGAGCGAGTCAGTGATTTGAAGTTCCGTAGTTAGAATTCACATGACATCTCTGAGGACCTCAAATGGGCCACACACACCACGCATGTGCAAGTTGCTCAGCAACGCCTCTACTGCCTACATCGCCTGAAGAAGTTCAGGGCGAGCATCCTCAGGTTGCTCTACAACAGCACCGCCAAGAGCACCGTCAAGAGCATCCTGACGAGCGGCAACACCACTTGGGATGAGAACTGCACTGCCTTCCTTGACTATACAAACCTCTACAGGGGTCAGTGCGGACAGCCCAGCACATGGACGGAGGTGAGCTTCCCTTCCTCCACGGAATAAATGAGAAACGGTATACATGTATGTACTGTAGTCAAGGCTGAGCGTTTCATCAAGGACATTCATCACCCCAGCCACAAACTGTTCACAACACTGCTGTGGCTGCAGCCATGAAGGCCAGTGATACCGGTGCATCAGAAGCCATTCCACCAGACTTCTGAACAGTTTTCACATGGCAACCATCAGACCGCAAGCGCTGACCTGTCGCCATGTTGTACCGCCGACACGGTCTGCAGAATATGTTAAATGTTACCACCACGTGCGCATATCACTTACAGTAGTGCACATGGCTAAGTCTGCACTCTCTGCTGTAGAAAAAACACAATCAGTTCACGCACAAGAGATGGCGACTCAATAGCTGCCATATGAAACCATAGTCTCATACCTGTTGCAATTTGTTGTGTTTTTATACCTGAGTAGACCTAGATCATTCCCTACTCGGGAATGATGCAGGTCGGGAACGAATCTGGGAATGCATGCCCCACCCGGTTATGCAACAGCCTTGTTGAAAAACAATGGTTTTCATTTCTTTACCAATGTCACCGTGCACATGATACTGTGATTTTATATACCTGCTGCTTTTTATATGCTGTATATGTTTTCCATACGCACAGGAGGAAGCATTTCTGCCTTCCATAGTGCCATCTATCCATTGTAACTTGTAAAGAGTTTGATTACTCAGTGTAATTTTGAGAGTAAATAAATCTTGAATGAATGAATGAATAACAACAATCAGATTATTTACTAGATTTTGTCATTTGCCTTTTCTTTATGATCTCTTCTCTAGGCCCAGATTATAGGACATAGTTCTTTCTCCTTTCAAGCCTCATACCCATTTGAATTACGACAACATGCACATTGTAAGCTATTTATGTATTAACTAGGCACACATACCCCTAGTACGTAATTTCCGGACTATAAGGCGCACCTGAATATAAGCCGCACCAGCCAAATTTAGAGACAAATCCAAATGTGTACATATACAAGCCGCACTGGACTCTAAGCCCCAGGTGTAAAATCCATAGATTTAGAAGGTCCCCTAGTGGCCGTTAGCTGTAAAAATCCATAGATTAGCCGCACCGTTGTATAGGCCGCAGGGTTCAAAGCATGGGATAAAAGTAGCGGCTTATAGTCTGGAAATTACGGTATATACATTAGTACCCATTGTACCCAATGTCAATACCCTGTTGTTAGAGTACTCGTTGTATCCATCTGTCTGTCTGTCTGTCTGTTTGTCCGTCTGTCTGTGTCCCTTTTATGCCCATAAATGGAGATCTCTGTATCTGTCTGTCTGTCTGTCTGTCTGTCTGTCTGTCTGTGTCGCTTTTATGCCCATAAATGGAGATCTCTGTCTGTCTGTCTGTCTGTCTGTCTGTCTGTCTGTCTGCCTGTGTCGCCTTTATGCCCTATGAGATCTCTTTCTGTCTCTGTCCCTCTTATGCCCGTATAATATATGGGTGTCAGGCATATTATGGAGTTCTGTTCTGTCCTTCACAATCGTGTCCATACCGCCTACACTGCAGCAGATTTTCAGCCACAGACACTTTCCAACACTTATCAACACCAACATTAGGCTGGTGTAATCACTAAGGCCACCCATGTCATCAAGCTACAGTCTTTCCATGTACACAATTGACTCCAAGCACGTTTCAGCTTTCAAAACATTTCTGTACTGACTCCAAGCACTTTTGCAATGCCATAAACCATTCAACCATTCAGGCAAGAAGTGCTTATTACAATTTTCCTCACCAATAGCCTAAGATGTTCTTTATTTGTCTCTAAAAATCGAGGACATTTTTACCTCTACTGAGAGCTTTCTGGTCCTTTTAACAAATGTCCATTCAGATGACTAAATGTTGATAAATTGTCAAAAAATGACTAATTGAACTTGATATGGTACATGCTGTGAAAGCTGTGATTTGGTGTCTCTCCTGTGTGCAGAACTGCTGAAGTGAAACCCAGACAGGCAGGCAGTGGAGGAGGAAGTCAGCGAAGGGGTGTAGAAATGCAGTCATTACTAATTGTCAGAGCTCATTGTGCCGAGTGATCACTCTCCGTTGGCGAGGCTGCATTGGTGGGAGGATGGTAATGGAGTTGCCCATCTCAATCGAACTGACTGGCTTGCAGGCTGAACAGGCAGGGAGGCGGTGCGCTCTTCACTCGAAAATAATTCTGTTCTCCTGGGCCGGAGGCGGAGACGACTGTCAGCTTGTTTCTACTTCACCAACGCATCATTCTCTAACGACCTGCAGGCATTTCACAGGCCATGTTTTAAACCTCCATTTACACCACAAAGCGTGTTTCAGTCTAAGTAATATGTATGAAATAAGCTTATTTTATTCAATATGCTGTTAAACACTGTAATACGGTTATAAAAGATCTTCAGGGAAGTTTAGGATCCGTTGTCGCATAATTGGTGAAAACGTCCAGATTGATGATGTCATGTGGACCTTCTGGTCTGTCAGAATTTGAACATGATTTCTATGGGTAGGCCCGTGTCCCGCAGAGCACATGTTGACTTTTGGATGCTTTGCTCTGTGGAAGAGCGTGAATAAATACACAGGATCAGCAGGCAGCTGTCTATGCCCTTGGTCCATGGATACTGAAGGGGTGAAAAGCAAACAGATGTTATACGGATTCCCAGCCGTGTTTTAATCCTTTCTATTAGCTGACATTATTCTGAATAGTAATTAGCTAGATGTTTGGGGGAGGGCTGCAAGGCAAACTTGGGCCCCTCACTTTCCTAACGAGAACAACAATATTTTGGTCAATCTGCCTTGGGTTTACGTCGGCGGATTGGACCGCAGTGTTTTGCTTCTGGGCTTAGTTCCGCCAGGCCCAGGGTCAAGGTAACAGAGTGCGGTAATTACATCTGGCTCATACTCCCACAACAGGATTAGGTGAATTGTGGCCAAGAGGCCTCTATAATTGCCCCTGATTACCAGTTGCCGGTGCAGTGGAGGGAAAGGTCAGCTGGTCTGCCGTTCAGACACCCTTTTGGCCCATAATCCCTCAACGCCACGGCTGGATTGGCCCCTCTCCCCGCCACATCACTGACCATGGAGGGGGATCTGACTCATTATTCTTTCTCTGTCTCTCTCCCTCTCTCGCGCTCATTTCAATGGGAGAGAGGACAAAAAAAATGGGAGGTCAACACACTGGCCCGTATGCATGGTGGTCTAGTGTTCTCTTTTCTTAATGGTGAAAACTGAGCCTTGGGTCCCTCATTATGTTTGGCTGAAAACATGTGACCTTGTTTGGTACCGCAAGAAAATATACATAGCAATGGTGCATTGTCTGCAAGTAATTGCTTTTTTCCTCTTTCTAATTTTCACATCTCGTTAAGCTTTTTAAGTGCTTTGAGAAAAAAAAACTCCCTCAAGCCTCCTCAGTGTTTTTTCCCCCCATAGCGTAGGAATTCCATTCCCCCCTTTGTGCCATCTTTTGTTTGCCGCTGAAAAGGAGCTGCTTGCGCAGAAGTAATTAGCTGTATTATTATGTCTACAGATATAGGCATCTCTCTTCTGAGACGAAAATCCCTCTGTGATTAATCTAACTTGGTAAAAATCCAGTGCATCATGTTAGCTGTAGTCAACACGGCAGGGTGTACACCGTGGGTCAAATCACAGAGGCCTGGGGATAAGTTGTGACAATATGATACCCATTTCATCAGCGTTTACAAGGAAAACCTACAGTACTGTATGTGTATGTCAGCAAATGTAGCGTAACCCTACTGGCATTTTATTATAATATGATAAAAATGGCCATTTCAGCAGGCATTTACTTTGATGGTAACCAACTATATATTATATAGTTAGTTACCATCAAAGTAAATGCTAGCTGAAATGGATATTAGTAGAATCACAATAACTAAGAAGGAACATTGTATTTCTATCTGTTTGCCAGTTTGTCTGGTTGTCTGTCTGTCTGCTGATGACATTACATGAGCTTAATGCTTTTCTTATATTCAAATCCCACAAACAAAAGCAATAACAATCAAGTCAGGGTACAGGTTGGCACAGTATAAGCACTTGGAAATGATTAAGCTACTTAATCTGGCCATGAATAGATTTTCGTTTTCTCAATGTGCGTTTTGAAATGCAGCCAAAAAAGACATTTGGAAAGTCTCCCCTATTCCCACTCTGATTTGGCTAATATTTGTCCATTCTGTGGAGGATTACTTTGCCTTCTGAGAAATCATACTAGCTGTGTCTGTCTGAGGGACTTTAAACTGACCTCATGTAAGATTTACTTGAGAAATGCCATGTTAAACCATGTCAACCGAGCACCACAACATGTGTGTTTGCCCGTAACTGCACATGGCCGGCACCACCTCCCGAGTTCCTTGGCTTTGTAGATAAAGGATAATGTGAATGACCCTGTGTGACTGTTTGTTCTCCAATTTGTTCTGCAGTTTCTCTGAATTCTGCAAGGTGCCTTTGGCTTGGATCAACGCTTGGCTGTTGAATTGCTTAACTGGGTGAGAAATGAAGATTTATCTGCACATCTGTGAGGAGCTTTTGGTTCTCAGCCACACAATGTAGCTTAACCTCTCAGTTCACACAGAGCCGGGTACGATGCGCCAAGAAAGAAAACAAAGAAATTATAATAGACTTATCTGGGGGTTTTGTGTTGTTTTCACATACGCATAAATAAACAAATAAATAAATAGACTTATAAAACATTTTTCTTTCTAATACACAAATGCACCTCTATATCAACGCTTACAAACAGGAAATAATGTAGTAATTTCATTAGTTGCGGCCTATTCGGGCTATTTTATTTATTCAGGCCGCAGCGCCACAGTAATGTTACAGCTCAAACTGCTACAGCACCTTCATTTCCTGCCAGGGCCTCTACCCAAGTTCTCCCTCATCTGACCTCTCACACAGTGAACCCTATGAATGGACAATAGTGCCCTTCAGTGGGGCCCCATGACCATAGCGAAGCCTGCAGCTGGAGCGCATAGCAGGCCTGCCCCAGCCCGAGGGCATGCTAACAGCTGAGAAAGATCTCTGAACTGCCAAGGGGATTTTGGAAATGCTTTGGGGGAATCACAGATGTGCGGAACCCAAAAAAACAGCGGGCCGTGCACAGTGCACGAGGCTCCAGCTCAGGCGTGTTTATGCCGAGGCGAGGCCGGCTCCAACAGGTGCTCAGGGGCTGGGTGGCAGATTTGGGGCCTGCCTGCTGGAAGAGGAACCCCTGAGAAGCACCAGGCTATTTTTCATCAAACAAAGGAAGCAGAGGATTAAGGCTCTTGCTATAAAGTCTGCAGGAATTTGGGATGGGATGTTTAATATAATGACACATACCGTTACAGGTTCTTGTTTTTTGGGGGAGGGGGGGTTTTACTAAATGAATGGCGGTAGTGACTAAGGAGCATGTCGCAATACTGCATACCATTTCTAATATACAAACAAAAAACAGACATTCTGTAAATGTGTGCTTCCTGGTGAACAGTCTTAACACCACATATTGAGTTAATGGAAAAGGTTAATGGGGATTCAGCAATGTTTTCTTATTTTTGCTATTTTGCTAGGTAAGAACACATTTTACGAGCACTCTTACTGAGATAAGATTTTAAAAAAATCACAGACCACAAATTTTGTTTGTCCAATGCAAAATAAAGCATATCCTATATATTAAAATTGGCTAATGGGCGGGCCGAAAGGCGGGCTGGCGGGCTGACCACAACCATGTCACTCTGACTCAGACATAACCATAAACAAACCTGATGAGCCCATATATAGGCAAGACCACGGCCACGTCACTATGACTCAGACATAACCATAAACAAACCCGATACGGCCATAAATAGGCATATACTAATGACATCAGGGATCTCCATATATGGGCCTAAAAGGGACACAGTCTGACAGATACAGAGATCTCCATATATGGGCACAAAAGAGACAACAGATGGGTACAACGGGTACTCTGGAAAATCACATCAACTTCAACTTCCGTTTATTGTCACATCACACGTTTACACCAGGTATAAAAGTATACATTTGGGTTGTGTAGCATACTGTACCTTGCCATAACAGAAAATATTGCTGAGATATCATCAATAGATGATCCGTTAATTAGCAGTTGACATGCCAAAAATAGTCTCCTCATTCAATTACATTGCATGATGAAACAGCTTTCAACTTTATTAGCACATAAACAAACACAAAGAGGATTCTGCAAATATATAACATCACAAAACCCAGTAAGGCTTTTTTTATACATTAATTTTTTATAATGAATAAAATTTAAAATTAAAAAAAGATTTTATGATTTTAATTGAGAAGAAGACCCGGATCTTCAAAAACTGTCGTTATATAGTGTTTAGGGCGTGGGATCCATTATTCAGTAAGAGCAGATTTGGATGTTAAGAACTGTTTGGGCCATCCGGGTTTCACTTTTATTTTTTTCTCTTAACAGACAATTAAGACAACTATAACAGAAATATAAGAGACACTTAGAGAATGTTGCTGCAAGAGGCCAATGTGTGGCTCATAACTGATAAAAGCGTGCAACATTACTGACTTCGCTAGGCAACTGCATCCAGACCAGACAGGGTAGCAATCAAAGGCGAGGGTATTGCCTTCAATCTGTATGTTCCCTTAGCGAGTGGTAATAACAAGCACCCGTTTATGTTGTAGATATGAAAGCACAAGCTTTGTGACATGAGAGAGGCTTTTTGTCATTTTTGCTTGATCCAGAGTGTCTATTTTTGTCTGTGTGTGGTAGGGGGATTTGTGGGGCCTATATGTACAATACCATTTATTTACAGTACAAGCCAGACGGAAAAGTGTTCCCTTTTCTTATCACTGTTATCCTACCAAACACAGAGAGTTCAGAATGGGTGTGTGAACACTGTGCAATGTGACCGTGGCCTTGCTAGTTGCTAAGAATCCAACTGGGATTAAATCCTCAAGTTCTTACTTCAACCCATTCAAAAGCATCCACTGTCATTCGGTTCTGGTTTGCTGGGTTAACGCCGCTTCTAGAGAGCCTTATGATAAAATATTAACATTCCTATTACTTGTCTTATGACTCACCACTAACTTTTTAGTGCACACCTATCTGTAATACACTGACTGTAATACATAGCACTCCAGTACAGATGTACACATATTTGCCTGCATAGGTAGTGGTATCAGAGCAGTCGTTTGTGGTTTTGTGATTACGATTTCCATTTCTGTTCCTTATTTATTTTTTATTCATGTCCCTCAAGGGTTTCTATTTGGTTCATAAAATCAATTATGACCAAAATAAACCATCTTTTCTTATCTTCATTTGCCAGGGAAGTGCAGTATGTGCCACAGGGCAGGTGCAGGCAAAACAAAAATACACACAGAATCCACTGGTGTACTCTTTGGACAAGATAGACAATTAGACGTGATTAAAAAGCCGCCACCGTCATCAAAACGCTTCCTTCCTTGTCTTCCAGTCCTGTAATGATATGCTGTCCAAGAAGTCATTTCCCCTGGCCCGGGCATGGCTGGGCGGTGGAGCAGTCCAAATCCTTCCCGGTGCCCCCTTCCCCTGCCTTTTCTAAACGAGGTATCATTAGCATAATGGTGTGTGCTGCTGCTTGGCGATTTCTTTTAATCAACCCCAGAGTCACTGCTAATTAGTTGCAGCCTGCTGATGGATAATGACGGACACTGTTGGCATTACCCGATTCGCCGCCAGGTCATTTGTCAGCTACGGGAATGAGCTATCAATTGCGTTTGCAATCATCGACTGCACTCAATTTGCGGGGTTATAAAAACAAAACATAAAAGGACAGTTCCTCTTGTCGTTATGTTCATGATAATTCTGTGGTAGAATTATAGCCCTTGAACTGTTGCAGTATATATCTCTATCACAAAACCTTATGCCGCCCAGCAGACATCAGTAAACAGTCACATTTCAGCATTTCAGGTCCAAGGCTTGCAAACCTTCCTCTGCAGTGGGTTAGTGGTAGCGGTGTGTTCCAAGAGTTAGTGAAGAAAATTGGCATTCTCCCCACTGCTCTCATCTATGCCTGTGTCTTGCAAGCTTTTATTTCTCTACAGGACACTTGGTGATTGGGGTTCAGCGAGATAATAAGCAGAATAATATCCAGTGGTGCTTCTGAGACACAGAGAGACTGCAGCGCTGCAGTCGATAGGGAGGGAGAGAGAGAGGAAGGGGGGGGAAAAGTTGTTAAAATTCATAGGATGAAAAAAAAAAGGAATCAACTGCGGAATACATTACACAGCGTCAACTGTTCCAAGGACACTGAGGGTCACACTGCTCACTTGGCTCACTGTCTAGTGTCTGGTACTAGTCAGTGGGGCTGGTGGGACCACATTGCACGAGAACAGTTGGGGATTAGGGGGCTGGTGCCGAACGGCAAGTGCCAAATCCATACACACAATCTGTCATGGCCGTGTTCTTACAGTGCCTTATTGTCTACGCAGCAAAATCCTCAGTAAAAATGTACCCAAATGGTACATTTTCACACTCTCAGAGTTAAACTTACCACTGAGAATTCTGCAGTGTACTTCTATCTTTCTGATCCACGGAGAGCCCACGCATTCATACAGCATGTGTGTGTGTGTGTGTGTGTGTGTGTGTGTGTGTGTGCTCTCCGTGGAACCGGAAGTGTGACTCACGTGGATCTACAGTATCCTCTTCGCCAGTCACTGACCCATTTCTCGACTTCCTATTTCCCCAAATTGGCCAAGTGTGCAAACGCCTCGATAATCCCCATCACTTGGTCACTCTGACCTTTAATACAGAAGACTTGGTGATTGTGTATCCTGCGGGGAGGGAGCTTGTCTTGAACCTAATCTGTCCTCCGGCTGTGATTGATGCTGCCCTGGGCTTAGAGGGGTTCAATACGGGCAAGCTCTTTCAAGGGAATTTCTCCAGGATGTGTTACGGCAGGACTGCAAATTGCTAAAGTTGTTTAATCACGGATTGATTAGAACAATAGTTGCCTAGGAAACGAGACCATTCATTTCGCTTCCAGACGGGCTACCGTCCCAGTACTCGTTCTCTGTCGTTTCTGTTTGCTTACGTCTCATACTGTTTGTGGGAAACACACACAAGCACACACACACACACACACACACACACACACACACAGAAATAATGCCCACATGCATCCAAATGAATATCCCCCCACATGCACACAATATCACATGCATACACACACACACGCACGCACAGCCACACACGCACAGCCCCCCCCCACACACACACATACACACACACACACACACACACACACACACACACACACACACACACACACACACACACACACACACACACACACACACACACACAGTCATATGTCTATCATACTGTATGTCTATGTAAATTCAGTTGTTATTATTGACCCACCCCACCCACACACACACACACACACACACACACAGTTTTTACACTCACTCCTTTTCACTCTCAACAAGCAACCCCGACAGCTTGCTTTTCTGGAGTGCCTAGCGAGACATCAAGTTATGGCAACACGAGACTAAACACATGCAGATGCCTCAACCCAGCCCTCACTTTCCTTTCCAAGGACTCACGAGTATTTCAACATCGGCCGGGAGGCTGGGCGTTATGTGTATGTGAGCCACTCCCCGCAGCTGTGCACCTGGACCTGCTCCCATTCCTGCATGGCAGTGAACCCACACACCTGTTCACACCTGAGGCCTGCGCCTCAGCACTGCCACCACCTTTGTCTCATCCATCAACCCGTGAGATTGACGTAAACCAAGTGAGCAGGCTGTCGAAAAATTAGAGCGCCTTTGTCACGGGGACTAAAAATGGCTCCTTTGCCGATAGCGTGTCGGTGCTATCCATGACTCTATGCAGTAATGTGAGCTATGCAGCGGGTGGTGTTCAATAGAGCACATTATGGGATCCATTTCTGTCAATGTTTGTTTGTTTGATTAGGCATTTGGAGCATTTGAAGCTGCTCATCATAACCTCACCAATCCAGTTGAGCCTGCACCTAACATAAGGTCATGATTAATGCTATATTTTCTCACAGTGCTACAGTATACAGAACAGACAACAATTAAGGGGTTTGTCAACATAGAAAGCAACAGGTTATAATGTGCAATCTCAGTGTCTTCCATCAAATGACATTGGTATTTGTGTCTGTGATGTCATTTTATGTTGAAGTCTTTGAAGCAAGGAAACAAGTATGTCTGCAGCAAGAGAATAACATGCATGAAGTTGAGCTATGATCAAAGTGCTGTATGCTGCACATGCTTTGCTTAATAAATGTTAAATCTCATGCAAATTGCTTCTGTAACCACTGTGGAATAAAGCCCCTAGTCTACGACCTTGTTATAGTAGGTACATTCACTACTGAGACAGATTGGCAGTTCAGGTGCTGTTACAAGCAGTTCAATTAACTATTATCTAGTTACTGTCCTTCTAAGAGAGGAGGAAAAGACACATGGAGACAGCACAGCAAGGTGGTTAGGGGTGATGATAGTATTACCTTTACAAATTAACACGCCACACATAATCCTACTTCTAACGTGCCCACACACCATCCAACCACTACAAACTACTGCAAAAGTCTATGTGTCACACCAACAATAAGACAATTTGTAGTACACCAACTGGCTGCCACAAGGACAACCTACAAATAAACCATCGTACAGAGTTAAAATAGCTGCTCTATGAAAATATAGTACATAACAATCAGTGCTTGAAACTGCAGATGAAAGAAAAAGAACAATTTGATTTAGAGAAAGAAAATAAAACCTTATCAAAATGTACTGCTGCACAATTTGCACCTCTACTGGCGTGTAAACCTTTCACAGTGAAATAGCATACACACATCTAGGTCCACATAGCAAAGGCAGCCACAGGTCTGCGTGTCATTCAAAGCAATTAGCCAAGCATTTTAGATTGTCATTATGATATAGCATATCTCCTCAGAAGGCCCTTCCATCTAACTCACGGCTGTTTAGCCTCAGGCCTTTACACAGATTGTTTTCCTGGCTCTCAGTGAGTGTGTTGACATGCACACTGATACCATGATTACTGAGAATAATCAGGTTATGGCAATATTTTGATTGATGTGTTGACATGCATAGCATTAGCGCTATGACAGCAATGATCCGGGTTTACACGTTTTACTCAAAAGTCGAGTTTCGCTTGTACTGTAAATGCGTCTTACATACTGTGAAGTTGTTTTGTCTTACTTTTACGTATTCAGACATGCACACATTAGGAGTCCCGAAAGAAACCTAACAAAGTGCTTACATACCTAAATACATTTTGCTTACCCCGATTAACCCTGAGAAGATCGGCATATTAGTGTACATATTAATGCACTCATGCGCTTACATGCACACGGTTAACCCAATACAACCTTTTGAGCAAACAGACAGAGGACATCAGACAAACGAGATATTGCTGTGCAGTATGTGCAAGCCAGACAGAACTCTATCCTTTGTCATTTCTTGTGCTTAGGCCTCCCCTTGTTCAATTGGTCCAAACATCACATGGTTGGTTATGTCACGGTTGTGGTCAGAGCGGCATTGTGACAATAGAGTTGTCTTAGAAATCCAATATAACTCTGCGGTTGTGACTAGAGATGAGTACCTTTATGGGAAGAGTTGCTGAAGCAGGATCTCACATGATGGTTCAGAGGTTTTAAGGACAACGTAGGTATGAAATGCTCATATTCCTGGCAGGAAATATCATTTCATTGCGTTGACCTCAACTAATTAGCTTGGCTAAACAAAACCTATTTCTACTTAGTGTGGTGAATTTTGTGGTTAGGGGTGAGCTGATACTATTGTTTTAGATAGATAGACCTTTATTGATCCCGTGGGGGAAATTCATGTGTCATAACTGCACCACAGTAGGCATGAAGCAGGACTGATATTAAAAGAAATTGGGTGGCCTTGTAAATTGTTGAAGGTAAGGGAGGTAAGGTTAGTTGTTGCACAAGACTTTACATATAGCCTCTATATGTAAAGTAGCCTCTATATGTAAAGTCTCGTGCGACAACTTGTTTGCACTCGGAGACCTGACATGTCCCCCCCTGCCCCTTCATAGGGAAGAAACGTCCAGGCAGAACAGAGAGAGAGAGAGAGAGAGAGAGAGAGAGAGAGAGAGAGAGAGAGAGAGAGAGAGAGAGAGAGAGAGAGAGAGAGAGAGAGAGAGAGAGAGAGAGAGAGAGAGAGAGAGAGAGAGAGAGAGAGAGAGAGAGAGAGAGAGAGAGAGAGAGAGAGAGAGAGAGCGAGAGAGAGAGAATTTAAGCACAGTGTAATCACAGAGCTACAGTATTTGGTTGATGTATTATAATCAAAAGTGAAAACTTAAGAAGTGGTTTTCAGGTGAGGTGATCTAGCTGAACTCAGGTACCATCAGCTTCTTTACACTCAAGTTGTCAACAGTTTCAGTGAATTTGTTAACTTAGCAATGTGACAATGAATTGAGTGCTACCATTTCATGTAAACATACTGGACAAATGTGAAACAGTCAGCACGGAGTTGAACCCCATCCCAGCAGAAACTAGGAGTACCATACATAAAGAGTAAATGTCAAATAACAAGACTGATATTAAAAGAAATTGGGTGGCCTTGTAAATAGTTGAAGGTAAGGTAAGGTTATCTGCAGGGAATGGTGCAGCAAGTGTGGTAAACACGAAATATAGGGCCTTGACTGTATTGGGGGGGGGGGGGGGAGAGAGAGAAGCGGGGGGGTGAGGGGGGTAAGCAGGGATGCTCCTGTCACGGGGATGTCAGGCCTTGTCACAAACCTGTGACATGATATTGACCATGATACTGACCATTATACTGACATGTGATACTCACCATGATTTTCAGCAAGCAACATCCAATCATACCCAAATAGGAATTGCATATTTCGGGGCCTTTATAGAGCACACCTCCAAAACCACTTCCACTTCTGTCCATAGGGGGCAGAAGTGGAAGTTGTCTGTCGTACAAACTCTATTTCACCCACAGCTTCCTCATGTCCTGACAGCTGCATGCCCCTACAACTGTCACAGCCACAGGGTAGGACTGAGTCGGCAACCCGGCCTGGCGCAGATCTGTGCTTTTTTAGTTATTTTTGCATTTACAACATCATTAAAAGTGTTTTTTATTCATAAATGTATTTAGTTTAAAAGAATAGAAAAGAAAAATCCAATCATTGAAATTATTTGTCTGGTTATTGATGCTTTTGAATCCTGATAAAAGTATGACCTTTTTACATGTTTTAACTGTTAAACCTTGTAAAAAGCTCATACCATATTATGTTAAACTTTAACATCATACTATATAGTATGACCTTTTTACATGGTTTAACATCATACTATAGTATGATCTTTATACATGGTTTAACATCATACTATAGTATGATCTTTATACATGGTTTAACATCATACTATGGTATGATCTTTTTACGTGGTTTAACATCATACTATGGTATTATCTTTTTACATAGTTTAACATCATAGAGCTGACCTGATGACCACCTGTCATGGTTTCCCATATGGGTGATTGTATCACTTAGCCAAAACAGCACACACGCTACTGCTAATGACTCTGACTGGTCCAAACAGATCTGGGAGGTCTTCTATGTCCTATCTCCCAGGCTGACCCCATAGTGGGGCTCCCCTCCTGCTTGCCTGTGTTGACAGGTATCGCACCATGCCATCTGTTGCTCTCTCGGTGCTATTCCAATTCAGCCCACAAACTGAATGGAATCTAAAATGGCCTGTGTATCTCCGAGTGGATGACCACTGGCACACACAAACACAAATCACCACATTTCCAGAGGGAAATGTTTGCTCCTTTGTCACAGTGAAGGTTGTTAACAACGAGCAAAAACCTATGACTGATAAAAAAGGATGTTGGCTTGAAATGTCTTGGCATAATGTATTTCAACTGTGGATTGAAATACTTGGAATGGTAAAATGTCTTACTATGCTCTGAAAGTTTCTGGATTAGCTAAGACTGACGCTAGTGAGAACCCACTAGGGACTTTCTGGCTGAGCTGGCCTCAAGGGCTTGATTTCTTCTCATTGTTGTGGGGAAGCCTGTTGCCTAGCACCATTGAAATGATTAGGAACTCTCCAGCATGTCACACTCGGCTACTCAATACTTTAATTCTTTATGGTTGTCACTGAATTAATGTGTGTGGGTCACCCTGTGAATAACACAGACTTGTTTATCGGAAGCCCTCACTCAACCAGTATGCTCTGCATGCACCACGGTGATTTGGTGGAAATGCATGAAAGCTTTGGCTACCCGCAAAATCAAATATCAATGGTATTTTATTAAAATCATACTCCTTTTATTACTTATCTTGGAACGTGTCCCTGTTTTCAAATAATGGTGATATACCTTATACAAAGTAAAATGTACAGTATGTATATGATGGTGAAAGTCCAGCTCCTTACTGGTGACTTTCACCGAGATTCTTTATGTGTCATTTAGCATTTAGTTGATGCTAGCATGTCTGCTAGATTTAGTACTCTGTGAATGTCAAAACGAAGACTACAACTCTATCTTGTGATGAATATATTCATTTAACGAGTTTTCCTTTTCTTAAGTTCATAGCTACATCACAGCAGGTTCAGTAGGTTTTTTTGCAAATACATCAGTTGTTAGCTGGTGCATTAATTATAACGATAAGATTATAATTAGAATTAATTAGATGCAAATACTACATTAAAATGGTACAGATACATAATGATCAGCATCATTCCTGCCAATCATCCCTGGGAAATGATATAACAGGTATTTGTTAATTATTTTTGCAAGATATTTGCTTTATTATACTGTGGCATATATGTACTTGTTGGCTAACGTAAATAATATACATGTGATGATATGCAGGTGATCAATAAAGAAAGCAAGAATATTTGTACATGAGATATGTAGAGTGTGGAGGTCTTCGGCGGGGAACAGTACCATATGGCATCATTAAAAACACACAATGGAGTTTGAAAAGAAGGGACGGAAGAGGAGCCCTGACCTTTGGCTGTGGACAAAGGCTGTTGTGGAATTCCCTAGACCTTGGTCCTATTGAACAGGGCTTCTTCTGAAGGTCTGGAGGGGCTTTAAATAAAGACCTTGTGACTGCTATGCACTGCTCATACCAATAGTAATGTCACCCGGGAAACCAAGGCACTTGTGAACTGTCATATTGTCACCTTCAGAGTAGTCTAGGGTGTTTCTGCTGCATGTGCAGCCTTGTGGTTCAGTCACTTTAAGTGTCATGTACAGCAGAGCCAAGCATGATATAATATATTATAAAAGGATAAGGAATGTGAGAAAAGACACATACTTAGATAAATAATTTATCTTAGTAGGATAATTATTATCCTGTACGTGTCTTTGCAACAGCCAAAGATTTGCATAAAATTACTTGAATTCAAGATGATTTAAAGACCCACTTCTAAGAGATAAACTGACCCTTTACTCACACACACACATGCACGCACACACGCACACATGCATGCACACATACTCTCACACACACACACACACACACACACACACACACACACACACACACACACACACACACACACACACACACCAGATGCTGTGTGTCCATCATAGAACTCTATGTAAATCTAGCTGTTGTCCTTGGCCACACTCCACTGGAGATACACTAGGTATCTTCTTATTTCTACATCTGGTTGACAGTCATGTCAGCTGCAAAAATGTGTTATCTCTAATTCCCCCCCAAATCTGCCAGTGTCCATGCATAATTCTGACTTCAAATGAGGGAATATGTGACAACGTAGACCTACATCCAAGTATAGCAGTGCCAGGACATGGATTCCAAGTGACCCATATTATGCTTTTGAAAGGCATTTATCTGAGAGTAAATAAACACGGCCATTGGTTACGGGGGTGATGAGCCACAGTGTTTATCCAAAAGAAGATGTATTTAGTTTATTGGCAAACAAATGCATGTTTAGATTGTAAAATAGTAGATGCAAAAGCGTTATGAAGTCACTTCTGCCCATTATTATTTTAAAATGATTATCTAAAGTCATGTTGAGGACATCTCATCACAGAGTGAAATCTCTTATCGCCTTGTATGTTTGCTTAGACTGTACAACCTGGATTTGATCGTTTGTATATGATTCTTATCAGGTGTGACAGCTCTTTGTCACGGTGATCTTCATGCTTCATAATGCCTCCATCATAATCTACCACAGAGCAAAAAGAAAAATCAGCAACATAAGTGGGAACGCAGAATGATATGTCATCCACTGCTTTCATGAATGGCTCTGAAAAACACGATAAGATCTCGCTAAATCGCATTTCCGCAGTTTGCAGGCATGACGTACAATGTTATTCCTGCGCTCCACTGGGAAGGCAGAGGAGGGCTTGTTGTAAACACCCTGGGACGACTCTCACTGTCTTTCTATATGCAGGTGCGGAGGATTTGGCCCCGGCACTAGAATGTACCTCTCCAACGAGAGCCCCTACGCTGAGGAGGCTTTCTTCTCATCGGGTTCGGGGGTCACTGTTTTCCCACCAGGGAACTCTTTTTCAACTCATATAGCTACGATGGATGCATTAAAGGCCTCTCAATGAGAGCCCTGGCTTTTCTGTCCGCATTCCTCCGGGTTTGGAGCAGTGAATGAGAAATCAGCATCTCTATAAACTTTTTTTTCCTGCACCCCCCACTCCCCCCCACCAGCCATGGCTGCCATCGCCGCCCCTCCCCCATTCCAATTCAGTGAAGTTAGGAATCCATAGGAGGTTTTATTTGAGATGCAAGCACAAGTGTGAGAGCGCTGGGCTTGGGAAAGAAAATGCTCCTTTGCTCTGAGCTGAATAGAGGCATTTCCACAAAAAAAACGGACGTTTCTCAGGAACTCCTTCAGCGACAGAGTTGGTTCTCTGTCAACAGAACAGAATGCAGCTGCCATCCCGCAACAATCCAAAGCTTCATTGCTGGCTAATTTGATTGAGTGTTTGATTGTGATGGAAGATGCCATGAATTATTTTTCTTTTGCTATACTTGTTTCCTATCGTCAATACAATAACTATAATAGCCCCATCTTGGAAAGCTTGCCAGAGACGGAGTGCACAGATCAGATGTTTTATCCATAGTCGTGGCCCTGCTTAGCTACTGGGTCTAAAGAAGTGAAAGAACATGGCAGTCACACAGTGATACCCAGCCGCTTCATTCAGCTCTGCTCCCATTTATGCATTCTGAAAACATCAAAGTCGGCCCCTGTCAGAGTTCAATCACTGAATAAGGGGATGGAATAAAAAAAAGGATGAAGTTCCCCCTCCGCTCAACATGGAACTGCCTTTCATGGGGACCAGTTTCACTCTCATGGCCATGAATGCTCCATTATATACTGGTGTTATTGGGATCATTTGCTGCTGTACATTTCAATATAAATGATTCACAGCAATGTCCTATATTCATTACTTTTAAAAGAGTGCTGTCAAATGTTTTCTTGTTTACTGCAGCTGTAAACTTATTTAAATGTTTTGCTTCTCTGTGAGGAATATAAGTACTGATATTTTAATATATTCCTGTTTACCACTTGCGAATATCTTCCTTGGCCAAGCTTCACAAAACCTAATTTCAAAGAGTTATGTTGCTGAAATGTCCTGATTGCATTTCCACTAAACTATCAAAGGATTTGCTTTATGGTCGCTGCAGAGGCACTGCTGGTGCAAAATAACAAGGTATATAAACCGAATGACTGTGTTCTATATATTACTGACTGCAGAGACTAGGAGATATGGAGAGCAATATACACATTACACACTGGCTCATCTATGTTTGTATTTCACTTGGCTCAATGTTTCTTTGTGTTCTCTCCTTACTACTGGCAACTGCTCGTTTCTGTTCAGCAGCACCCAAAAAAAAAAGAGGGGGAAAAGCCCTCTAATGGTACAGTTTATCTCACTCAATCAGGCAGATAAGCTTTCAGAAAGAGTGTTGTGTATTCCGTGACAAATGAAGGCTTAGAGACATCTGATGTTATTGATGTTGAAAATGAACATCAGCATTGCCATTGTCCCCGAAAGCAAAAATCGGAGCATTAGCGTAATTGGAAAATGTGCTTCCCAAAGGCAACAAAGGCCTATTTTTCAAATACAAACCAATTAATGGGAAAAAATAAATAAATAAGAATCTGTGAAATTCTCAGAAATAGCACCCAATCATAATCTTTTTTTTTTTTTAGCTAAACAACATTTAGAGAGGAATTCATACCTCTCTGAAGTGTGTTTTCTTTCATATGCAGGAACATTGTTTGAATATTGTTCCTAATCATCAATATAATATCCTCTAAACGCACTGAAGCATGGTCTGCTGTTCTGGCTTTATTCACCACAGATGTGGGATGATCTGTATTAGTTACATCAATAACAACCTGTGAGAAAAACAAATGTGTTATCTCCAATTTAGCCTTAACAGGAAATGTAGTAAATTTCCCACATTTCACATTCACATAATCACGCTGTCATCCACCGGAGAGTGGTCCATCAGAATGCTCTGAGGGCAGTGCTAGATTAGCTGGAGTGCACATTTGTTTAACTCTCAGCATAATGTATTATATATCCTGGCGATACTGACATGAATCTGTAAAACAAAATAAGAAAAACTTGAATATTTGGTATAATTTACAAATAGGATTTAGTCATGCATGTTGATTTCATAACACTTTTTATTTAGTTATCTAGCTAACTCAGCTAACCCTGATATAGATGTTTGATTACAGATGTGTTTCACCTCAAACTGTCATCACCAGCCTTATGGTTCATCATTTGTGCAACATAAACTGCTAAACATTAAAGCAATCAAATGTAAAAATGTGAAGACAATAAAAAGAAATTGATTCTCAGCCGCCCTGCATTTATATTTCTCCTTAGCAACATTATTAAAAACAGACGTTTTCAATTCAATCTAATGTGTGCAGTATACTGTTGTAAAATTTTATTCAGGTAATAGAGTGCCCCAGATGCATCCAAATGTGATCTGCAACATAAAATACATGTCCCTTCCTGGCCCAGCCCCAAAACAGTTGAGCTCAGCCCCTAATGTAGTCAAAGCACCCCACCACCACCCACCCCTCACGGCCCATCTGCAAGGCAGTAAACCCAGGGTAAACACTGCTGTTTACATCACTTGCAAACAAGGCAGGCACACTGACAGCGAGGCCTTGAGTTTTGAGAGGCCATTTGACAAGCGAGCAAGCCGAGTTGGCAAGCTGTGTTGGATGGAATAGGTTATCACCTGTTTCAAAATGGCATGTACTGTATGCAGGATGTTGAGAAAGAAAAGGAGCACTCCCCTGTCCCTGACGAGACCAGATTCCTCCCCCCGAAATCATTGGAAAATGTGTTTTAAACAACATTCGGAACAAGAGCGACCTGTTAACGAGAATTGAGAATTGATTCTCCTATTGTTGGCAAAAAGTACCAGTCGTGAGTACCAGTGGGATGGAATCCTTTGAGGAAATGTGGGAAATTTACCATAACACCTATCAGTTGATTGTTGTCTCCGCCAGGCCGAAAGGCATGGCGAGAGAGTATGTTTTGCACCCTGTCCGTCCGTCCGTCCGTGTGTGTGTGTGTGTGTGTGTGTGTGTGTGTCCGTCCGTCTGTGGACAGCTAATCTCCGGCACCGTTGGCTTGATCGCAGCGAAACTGTGCACACACACTCCCTGGATGCCAATTCAGAACCTCTGCCCCAAACTTTTCACATGGGCCTGTTATAGCGCCACCAAGAGGCCGCTTTTTGCAAATAAATTTTTTTGACAGTACTCCAACAGATTTTGTCCAAACATCACACAAATCGGTACACAGTATCTCTAATAGTCATTAAACAAAACGGGTCTTTCAGATTTTTTATATTCCATCTTGATTGGCTAGAAATGGCTTCCAAAGTTTGCTCCGTTTTGAACAAAATGCCTCAAATCATGAATACAGCGTGCAATTTCCGTGAAATTTTGCACGCACATTCTCACTAGGCCGAGGAAGAAATGCCACTTTTCAAATCAGCCTCATGGTGGCGCTATAACAGGCCAATTCATCTTTTTACCTAGAACTGCACCGATCTGTGTAAAACTTTGTATGCGCACTCCCTAGAGGGCAAGGAAAAAACTTTTAACATCTGCCTTAAAGCGCCACCAGGAGGCCGACTTATGTAAAACACTTTTTGGGATATTATTCCTTCAGATTTTTTCCAAATTTCTTGCAAATCGGTACACATGATCGGTACACATCTTTCAACATTGCCCCATTATAGCGCCACCAGGAGGCCGATTTTTGCAAAACAATGTTTTTGTGTGTATTACTCCTACAAATGTCACGCAAATCGGTACATATTATCTCTTTAGTCAAGTGATCAAGACGGATCCCAACTCCGAACATTGCTGGCCCACACTAACCTACCTGACCTGGCGGAGACCTGTGCTCCGAGGAGCACTTTTTCTAGTTGTAACTGAATTTGCACTAATTGCACTGAATACTTTTTACTCTGGTTGCACTATCCAAAACAGAGCACTAGTGTTTGAAGACAAATAATAGATATATCTTAATAATACTCTGAATGGAGAATATGATGCATGCTGCAAACTAACTGGAGGCCGTGCAGTGTGAACACAAACACAAACATGAGAAATATGAACAGGAGATGATAGGCATCCCACAAATATGTGCTCTAGCCAGCATAAGCAGGGCGAAAGGGGAATACAGGGCTGAATACAGGAAACACACCGTGTATATTGGGCTGTCCCTTTAATTAATGCAGAGGGTATGTATGGCAGCTGTGATGGCAATAGAGCAGCCAATCACAGGTGTTATGTGGAGCATAGGGGGATCGAGGGAGTGTTTGACAGAAGAGGCCATGTGCAGAAATAAACTGACAGGTGGTTGGCCTGATCCTACACAAGGCTGCCAAAATGGCTTTGCCTTGGGGAGCTCCAAAGAGACACGGCCCCAGTAACAGAAATGCCTACATGCATGATGCTCAGTAATAGCAGGAAATAGGAATGTTGCATGACGTTATGTTATGTATTT
The DNA here is from genome assembly GCF_963280865.1 of Gymnoscopelus braueri. Lineage (NCBI taxonomy): Eukaryota > Metazoa > Chordata > Actinopteri > Myctophiformes > Myctophidae > Gymnoscopelus > Gymnoscopelus braueri. The sequence continues at coordinate 15,551,910 of NC_137610.1, forward strand.
ATTATCAATTAGAATGTAATTGTTGCTGTGGAGTCATGGCAACATTTAAGATTCTGAAACTTTCAGGAGTACTTGAGCACTTGTACTTAATTAAAAAGAAATTAAGTATCTGTACTTCACTTGAGTATTAGTATTTTTTGTATTTTTTACGTGACTTTCACGCCCCTAATCACTTTCACTCCACTACATTTCAAAGACAAATATTGTACTTTTGAGGGGGAAAGTACTTTATGATTTAACCACGTACCCTAAGCTGTATTTCACATATAGTGAAAATAGCTTATCTACAAGCCCACTGAGCCCCATTAATATGTCAAGGGAAGAAAACAAAAACAGAAAGAGAAAATAAAAACGCTACTTGCTGAAAGTCATCTCTGCACAGCTCGAAACCCAAACAATATCTCTGGAATGAAATGTCATTGAATTCTAAACTTGCTGAATTTTAATGAAGCCTGGCTGTTGCTTGGCAATATATAATTGATCACCAGCATTGTAAGAGATTTTTACTGTCTTGGCAGTGGCACACAGCGTTTTTGGTGACTGATTGCACCCCTTAATTTTGCTTCCGATCTTGTGTTCTTATTCTTGTCGGAGAATTTTTCATTTCCTCTGCATCTTATCTGCCTTGCCCACCACTGCCTCCATACTGTGGACTGGCTTTTGCTTCATTGGAAAAGTACTGATTTATCCCTCTAGGAAAATGTATCCAAAAGTATACTTTGATTGAAAATGTTCAGCTGAGCTCCCCCGAGCCCTGGCTGTCTGTTCGGCTATACTATACTATAGCCATCTCTTCTGTATTAACTAATTTGTATTATAGTTTGTACTTGAAGCGAGAGATCCGTAGGAGATTTGTTACAGCCTGTGCAAGTGCAGACACCCCCAGGTGTGTCCATGTCAACATGTAGATACAGTGCATTCACAGACACACACACACACACACACACACACGCACACGCACACGCACACGCACGCACACGCACACACACATGCACCCTCCACAGAGAAAGGTATGGTGGCTTTTCCTGTATCACTTTTTGTTTATCATTATCTCCACCAGGCCGGATGGCTGAAGGCCAGACAGCCTAAGGCCGGAGATTATGTTTTCACCCTTTCCATCCGTCTGTCTGTTTGTTTGTTTGTCTGTGAACAGCTAATCTCAGGCACCATTGGACCGATTGGAAACTTTGCATGCACATTTGCAGTAGGCCAAGGAAGAATCGGCCTCATGGTGACGCTATAAGAGGTCGCTTCACGCTTTGTTGCCTATAATTGAACCATACATCAAATACATAATAAGTACCGTCAAATGAAAGTTTTCCATGGATTCCTTGGTTCATGCCACAACACCCCAGTTGTAGTAATGTAGTCAGGCACAATTGTGCCTGACTACATTTTCCGCCATTTTGCGATTTCTTCAAAACACACTGATACTACTCCAGATTTTGTCCGAAAACTCGGACCGCCAATCGGGAACTATTATCTCTGGAGTCATGTGATCAAGATGTATCAGTCCAATTTTTCATATTGCATATATTCTGATTGTCTGTAATTGACTTCCTAAGTTAGTGGGCCCTATGTAGTGCACATTTCTAGTTTCTAGTTTTAGTGACAAAAACAGTCTATCAGTCTAATCAGCAAGCTGTTGTTAAAAAAATCTGAATTATTTTTACCAATTTTTCTCCCCACACACATTGTGTTGTCGCTGCTGTTGTATACTAACTCACCTGCCAGTGAGGAGCCCCCACCAGGAGGACGTAGAGCCTCCGTCCTACTCCTCCCGCCCAATACTCCCTGCTGACAGGTGCCGCCCCAGTCTGTAGGAGTACGTGCAATGACAAATATCAGCCTCGCCGCCCCGTGTCCCTACTCCGAACACCGGAACCATTGGTGTTCTTATAGATGCTTAACAAAGCCACCCCAGCCTCCGTGGTGGTGGGCAGGCACTTTATCAATGCGCCACCCGAGTGCCCGCCATTGTTAATTGTTAATCATAACCACTTGTCACACACCATATTGTATCAATCACTTCCAAAGACATGCACACACTAGCACTGACCAAGCAGAATCTGAGACTCCCTTCCCTCACAGCTGCACCATTTCCCTGTCTAGCTAGTGAGTCAAAATAGATGTTTTTTTTCTCAAACCCATAATAAATGTAGCCTCCCTTCATGTCATCATATGCCACATGGATCAAGATATAAATAAAATAACTGTATAAAAAGAATACAATGATCTGTGTTCTCTTATCTTTTTTTCCTCTCGCTATCCCTCCCTCTCTGGCTCTCTCTCTCTCTCTCATCCTCTTCCTCTCTCTGTCCCTGTCTCCTCTCCCTCCCTCCCTAATATATTCTCTACAGCATTTGGTGTCTATTATGTACAGTACATTTGACAGATATTAAGGATCAGAGGTCTAACTGTGTGAGCTCAATCCTAACTGTGTGAGCTGAGCTCACAGATCCTATACTGTACTTCCATCCTTGCTTTAAGACCCGTCATCCCGTGTTGGAGAAACACAGCAGATGCACAGTCAGTTATGCAAAAGGTTTTGAACGCATTTTCTGAGCGATAAGCATGGAGCCGGGAAAAGCTATTTGTGACAGCAGAGTTGGCTCATACGTCACTCAATCTGCTCTACTGTGGCACAGCTGTATTTGCCTGCACTGCATATTCACTCTTACTCCTGTGTGTGTGTGCATGTGCACGCGTGCATTACCATTCCCATCAGCATTATTCCTCCATGCAGCTGTACTGTAGATGTTCTCGACGTAACCTAAGATTCCATACCCGCCACAGCGTTGCTGCTGTATGAAGGGAAAAAAAAGAAAAGCTCTGCATGCCGAGACCTGCTTCTTCAAGTCAGCCATTCTGACAGTCTGACACACACAAAGGTGGTGCTCATCCAGGCTTTGTGTTAAGGGATTAAGAGAGCAGATATGCTGCAGCCACAAAGAGAGCCACATTCAAATTGCCACTTCCGTTTTCTCGCATACTCTCACATTTCCAGGCCGCTGCCTAGAAGTGCTGTGTGAGACTATGACACCCTCACCCTATACATGGTCCCACCTGGAGCTATGAAAGTGTGATCTTGAATGGTCCGTCGACGTTTAACAAGCGAGACCAAACTATGTCTGAATGTGTGCAGTGACACAATTGCCAAGTTAACGTAAGGTCATGTTGTTAAATTGATAATCCCCTCCTAAGACATGAGATGATTGATCAGAGTATTAAAAGAAACACAAAAAATGTCTACCGGTATGTGAAATAATTGCCTTTTATCATGAACTAGCCTGACATGGGGAAGATTTTATCGCTGCATTCACAGTACAGGACAGAGGACTTCCAGGTGGTTCCCCCTGTTCTTGACCAAAGAACAGCACGAGCCATCAAGTCCAATCAGTCCTAAACGCTTCTACTTAAACCCAGAGGTCTAGAGAGCCGGACCAAAGGCAGCTGGGAGGGATTAATTGCCTTCCCAGCCGTGCCGCTTTCAGGGATGTTGTGGTAGTTAGAATATAGAAATACTTCAGTTGTTACACTTAGGCTATAGCAACTCATAATGTAATAAAGGCTCATAATGTAATAATAAGGTCATAATGTAATAAATTCACGAGCATATAACGTAATAACGCATTTTTGCATAATGTAATAATGTGAAAATGTGTTACATTAAGAATCTTACGTAGCCGCTCATAATGTAATAACAGTTCATAATGTAATAACAGCTCATATTGTTGAGAAAAGTGTTACATCGTATCAGTATCTTGTTTATGGTTATTTTTGAGTCATAGTGATTGATATGCCTATTTATGGCCGTATCAGGTTTGTTTATGGTTATTAAAAAGGATAACCATAAACGGAGGAGGTGATAGGTCAAAAGATGAAAATCCACAAACATCCAGCAAACACCTCTCCCCCTGACAGAATGACTGAATCTACAGATACACCGTCTGATGATCAGGGCTCAAACAACAAAAGAATTAGCTTACACACTAGGTTTGTTAGGTGCACACTAGACAGCCACAGCATGCAATGGATAGAAAGGGGCAAGAGCCCTCCAGACAGTCCTCCCCCACAGCACGACCGCAGTCGCCTGCAACCCGATCTGGTTCACACAAGAAATAACAATTAAAACAAGTGGCAGTTGGGTTATCGCATTTATATGAAATAAAAAACACCACAAAAGAATAACATGGGTCTAAAAAAGGGGCAAAAGCAGCCAAGGAGCTACGCCTATAAAACAAAACAAAACAACAGTTGTACTATATGTATACATCAAAATACATTATCAGAATACAGAATACCATATTACCTCAACAATCAAGGTGTGTGTGGATGGGGGGGGCGCCTGAATGCATTCCACATTGGCGAGAGTGGACAAGCCTATAAGCAGAACTCTGTTAGAACCACAATATGAAGGTACAGATTTACAAAGGCAGCATAACTGCACATACCTCGGGTTAATGGTGAGGTTTGGCCCTACATCTGGCCTACAACCACCCTCTTGTCATTTGGTCATCAACACCAAATGACAATAAATGCAATGACCAAAACTCAAAAACTGAAGCAAAAACAACAAGCAGTTTCTTACCTTGCTCAGACAAGCCAGTGCATACAAGGAAAGGCCAAACAGAAAGGAGCGAATGGGCACCAGGTTTTATAGCGGAGGGGATAATCAGTGACTAATTACACCTGAGTAATTGGGGGTGTGGACACAGAACCCTAACTGGAAACAGGTCTCCCTGTTACATAAAGTATTGCTTGACTTAATTATTTGTATACATTGTATAGTTTGACTTTTTTCATATACTGTGTCAATGTACAGTAGGCTAAACTCCTTTTTGCATGAACTCCTCCAAGGAACATGCATGTGATGTACAGAAGTTGGCAGGATTTTACTGAAGAAAAGGTGAAATTGAAAGCAAACAATTAGACAAATAATCCTATATTGATGATGATGATGGAGATGATATTATTATTCATAATAATAATAAAGGAAACCAAGTTAAGTATAATCATTTTCTCTTACAGGGGTAGTAGGTAATTAGGAGAATAAGCCCACTATAATTTTAACATTTCTCCAGCTTTTAAACAACCGTTTCCCTTCCAGCAGGTTAGTAAATACAGACTCTACACTCTACCTATTAGCCAGGTGTAAGCAGCCTAATCAAACTTAGCTAAGTCTACCCACAGCAGAAATACAATAAAATTTACAGCATAATCCAAATATAATCACTGAATCATTACTGAGGTGTTTAACAAAATATTTACTTACTGGTGGCCACAACAGAAGAAACAAACACTCAAAGGGGATTTCTGAGCCTGCATGTTCTCAATCAACCTAATTACATCCTGTATTGTCTGTATTTTAAATACATAAAATACATTCACACAGGTTTATACTGTGGAATATTCTTTTTTTTAAATAACACAATGTTAAATGTCACTTCTAATCTGCCTCTGATTGGCTTACCCACCCTCAGCACAAATTCAACCACAAATGAGAGACAGAGTAGGGCGGGTCTTGAGACAGACTTCATATCAAATTGCCTCAACTAGTGAATGAAGTCTCGTGGAAATATCCATGCATTAAAAATAGTTTACTTTTTTGATAACCATTACTGCATAACCCATAAATGGTCAGACAAGCCTAATATTTGATTATTTGTTTAAAAAGAGAAAATGTTTTTATTTGTGATGCTTGATTGATTTAATACTTTATTAACAGTTTGCAAATAGTACAGTGGATTATACAATGGTGCTAAATGGATAACACCAAAAACGCTGAGGGCTTATTTCCATTGTGGTCCTGTGTATTCAATTCATCAAGACACTTAAAGACATACAGTAATATGCAATAATGTACCAGGCAGACATCATCAACACTAGTAGCAAAAAAACATATATATACAGTAAACTGTTGGGATGGGGGGGGGGGGGGTCATTGCTGGTGTTAAGCTTAGACTTTAATAGGACCAGTTACCATTTGCAGACAGGTGCTCTTTTATGATGGTTTTGAAGGAGGGTAAGGAGTCACACTTTTTGATGTCTGTTGGTAGGGAATTCCACATTCTGGTGGCATAGCAGTAGAACGAATTTGACCCAATTTTTGTGCCGAATCTGGATTGAGTGAGATCAGTGAGGCTATGTGATCTTATCCTTGTCAGTGTCCTGGTGTCAGTATCATGGTCCTGGTGTCAGTATCCTGGACAGTATCCTTTTGTCAGTATCCCTGTGTCAGTAAGTATTCTGGTGTCAGTATCCTAGTCAGTATCCTGGTGTCAGTAACCTGGTCTCAGTATCCTGGTCAGTATCCTGGTGTCAGTATCCTGGTGTCAGTATCCTGGTGTTTGTGAAGTACAGGCGTACAGTACGTATTTATATCTCAAATACATTTCTCAGACCAGTATTTTGATAAATATTTTGACCCTGTATTTTTAATTTGTATCAAACTACTTTTTGCTGTATTTTTGCCCATCTCTACTTGAGTGTAAAGTTGGGTGTATATTCTCTAACTAAGTAAAGTCTGATGTGCGATTCATGAAAGGGAGTGTAGAGCTTGACTTGTGCGCATCACAGGTGTACATGTACACCTGTGATGCGCACAAGTATGTTTCTGATAAATCCCAAGCTGTGCATTAATCACAAGCGTGTTCCTGTGTTTGCATTGTTCCACGCCCCATTTTACACTATAAAAGGCACCCGGACTATCCACCGTGGGGGCAAAAAATAACAGATCTGCAAGCTTACAATGTGTTGCGTGGCACCGCCTTGACAACATGTACATCTGTTCTGTCTGGAAGTGAGTCCCTTGATCCCGCGATGGATCAGTTGAACGTTAATAGGTTAAAAGTAATGCTCTTATGTGTAATGAGAATAAGAAGTTTACAAAGTTTAACCCCATGACCAAATAATAGGCTAATAAAGCATGGAAATGATATTATATAAGCCTTTTCTACTGAACAATGCTCATCTTTGCTGAGGTAAAAGGATAATGCTGGAATCCAGGCCATACTAAAACTAGATTATGGACCAGATCGCGCTTTATTGGAAATCCGTCCTTTGGATATGTCCTATACCAGGGATGGGCAACTAGCGGCCGCACCGTCATTCAATGCGGCCCCAGGCCAAAATCCAAAAAAAAATATATATATATATATATATATATATATATATATATATATATATATATATATATATATATTATTATTTTTGCACTTTTGAAATCACAGAGAAAAACAAAGTAATCTAAACATATCCGAAATGGTGAACTATTGCGTTCAGCTGTTCCAAACATGCAACTTTCCATGAACCATTTTAATTACAACAGTCCACCAGTAGAGCGCGCTCTCGTTTATTTTAATAGAAGCCTTATTAATTATAATTCTAGTGTTCATTTTTGTATATTTTTAAGCCAAGGTTACAGCAATACTCTGAAAGGCATACTCAGGAATGTGAAGTTTTGTTTAGCAGTACAGCTGTAGTAAGTTGATAGAAGCATTACTAAATGCTAAATAAAAACAAAGATACAACGAATAATAATTGTTAATATCCCTTATTTATCACATATGTGACTGTTATGGGCTTTTTGAGTAATGGGGTCAGCGGTGGCTTATCCAACGGGCTTGAGGTGCTGAAGCACAGGGCACCAACCTTGGGGGGGGCACCCCCCCCCCCGTTGACAAAACGGCCCCGGGGGGCACCGAACCGGGTCCAAGCACCGGGCGCCACGAAGGGTTAATCCGCCCCTGAATGGGGTACTACTGGCGAGAGTGCCGATAAACAATGCGGCCCCCCAGAGTGAATGTGGAAATTTAGTGGCCCTCACCATCTACAAAGTTGCCCACCCCTGTCCTATACGCTGTCCTATGTCAGGATTGGGAGTGGAGTAATGGCTAGATTTCATCCATACTATATCCTCATCAGATGGTAAGACTTATAAGGCTGTTGTGTGGCATTCATGTGATCAATATTATAAATTATAGCTCGACATTGAAGGTGTGTCTGTAATTGCCTCCTGCAACATAAGGCATGGCAGTCTAAATATGCGAAATTGTGGCAACACTTGCAGAAATGTGTCAACTGAAAAATAAATGAAAATCACTTTGAATTTGCATCTGTCTAAGCCCATATGAATCTACCCTAGATCTTTTAACAGATATACATTTTTCGTTTCTTTACTATATGATGACAAATATTGGGCACATAAACATTTTATTTGATGTTTGGCACTATTATAATTGATTTTGCATTCTTCTAATAACAGCTATGAATGGTTTGCGGCTCATAAGACAGCCCCAGAGCAGACTTGGCTTTTAGTGTACATACGGAAAGATTCACAGACAAGAAAATCAGACTCTGTTCGTGGAAACATGCGTATTTGCGCATAAGTATAAAATCTGTGCGTACTCAAGCTTAGTGAATCAGGCCCAATAAACCAGTATCATGGTCAGTATCATGTTCAGTATCATGTGAGTCATGGTCAGTATCATGTCAGTATCATGGTCAGTATCATAGTCAGTATCATCGTCAGTAGTATCATCGTCAGTATCATGTCAGTATCATGTTCAGTATTATGGTCAGTATCATGGTCGTACTGACCATGATACTGACCATGATATTCACATGATAATGATTATTACGATGTAACACTTTTCTCAACAATATGAGCCATTATTACATTATGATCTGTTATTACATTATGAGCAGCTACGTGTTATTATGTTACATGCTTATGCTTTCATTACATTATGAGCTTATTATTACATTATGAGCTTATTATTACATTATGAGATTTTATTACATTTAGGTTATTACATAATGAACCGTTATTGCCCAACTCACAGCGTTTTGTTCTGCAGTGGAGTGTGGCGTTAACATTTCCATATTTGCATTCAGAATATTTGAGACATAAATGCATTTTATTTGTATTCATTAAACGTCAACAGCATGACTTGCTTTGTACCGTGGCTCTCAATTTAATGGATGATTTTTAATGTCTAAGTCAAATAATCCTTTCCCTCCATAGTATTTGTTTTGCTTTCAGTTTTGTTGATAAAAGGAAGAGGAATACAGCTGTGTGGACGTCAGCAGTTCTGTAGGCTGGAAGGGGCCTGTCTGTGCCCATCTCTGGATCTCCTTGTTCCCTTTTTATACAACTTCAAGCTGTCGCTATCCTTCTCACTCTCTCCTGCCAGCTTTTATTTGAGCTGCTCTCCTCTGTGCTTCCAATTGGATGCCTTTAAAGGATTTTTTTGCTCCCTCTTCTCAATTGTGTGAAAACTACATTGGCTGACAATTGCCTAATGCAACTGGCAAGGATATCGTTTCTTTTTTTAGGTTGCTCTATTGTGACACAAGATTTGCAGGTGCAAATGTAAATGAACTGAATAGTATGTGTGTTTGTGTTGGTGTGCTGTGCTACAAAATCCCAAGCAAGCAAATCCCTGCCTGATGTCTTAGGTTGACTGTTGAATGCATATTTTAACAGTAATGCTGTTCAGTATAGTATACTGGTAGGAGTTACCTATTGCAAGAATTTTGTGAGCAACTACAGTAATATTTTAGGTGGAGTCACAGGACAAACAGACAAAATACTGCAAAGCAGATGGAGGCTGCATTCGTCAATTGCACCCTCAATTCTTTCTGCATTAATTCACATTGGACAGCCAACACCATAACCATTTAAGTCTTTTTATTTTATACTTAGAGTAGTCAGAGATAGCAGATCTACAAGCTCACAACCCATCGGGTTGTGAGCCCATCCCCAAAATAGGGATGCTAGGGTGAAAGTGGTTAATTCAAAACGGATAGAGAATGACAGAAGACAAGTATGGGCAAACTTCTCAAATCTCTGACTGTATAGTCATTGGCTCTGGGATCTAACAGAAATAGCGTTTCTTATCTAAAATGGCTGATGTCTGACTTCCTTTGCAGGCCATATGCATACTGAGAGTTGTCGATTTATTGTCAGTATTCTGCAGCACAGTCACATTTTCAGAATTAATACCAATCTACCACCAATACAGCTACAGTGCACACGAACATATGTACAGTAATGCATGCACTAAGAGAATATTCAGTGACAAAAAGTAAAGGCTAATTTCTACTTTGTCACAGAAATGTGACTTTGAAGCAAAACATTAAATAAAACAAAGCCTTTAGGAAGCATTTAGAAACCAGAGCAAGTCAGTGGCCTTGCCATTGCCTCTTTCCTCTATTTCCTTATCAATAAATAATACAGTTGTCTGGAATCTGCATGGAATCACAACAGGTATATAGCGTTTAACCAAATGGGGCTAAGTTGTGTCTTGGACAGGAGACGTTGGGTGCTTGACTTCTGATATAATGGAATTCCCTGCAAAGATACAGCTGGGATCACTGGTGCAGATCATTTTACCGTGAAAAGGAGACTGATAGCAGCAGGAAAGCAAAGGAACATGTGTCAGCCATCTGGAGAACTCACCCACAACACTGTGTGCATCTTCTGAGCTGAGACAAAGGAGCCGTTTTACTTTCCGAACAGACTTGTCCCTTTTTCCCTTGACTTTCCCACTGCCTATGAATGTCCAAACTGTGGTTCCCTTTCAGTCAGCACATCTTGCAGCAGCATAATCATATGCAAGTTCATACTGAGGTATCTACAGTTATGCCCTTATAGTGCCAAACATCTACAGAATGCATGTCACAGTCTCCAGTCGGTTACCAAAATGTCAGTTTTCTGAAAACGTATGTTGCTATGTCAGTAGTATTCAAACTTTTTCATGTCAAGGACCCCCAAAATTATACGTATTTGACCGTGGACCCCCATCTCAAAATATTCTGTTCCAGTGAAGGAAAGATTTGAGTTAAAAATGTTTCCTTAAAAATAATCATATTCAAAGATTTGCACACATTTTCAAGATTTTTCAAAAATAGCAGATCTACAAGCTCGCAGCGTGGCACGAAGTGACGCGCTGTGAGCTTGTATGTATCTGCTATTATATATCTGCTCTGACAGGAGAGATATGAATGGACAGCAAATTAAGCCTTTTAGACCTCAGTCACCACTCGCCACACATCGCCAGTTAATATCGCAACACGTATTAAAAGCTTGTGACACCAATAGCTTATGGGTAAAGCCTTCACGCTGAGGAAGACCGTTGACCGAAACGTCCGTGAGTGATCTGCTGCATGGGGCTGCATAAAATACAAGAGATCCTAAAAGGACAAAGTTTGTGCTGGTGATCTTTTCAAAGATACAGTATCATGGTGGTTATCATATCAGTATCATGGTCATCATTATGTCAGTATCATGTCAGTATCATGGTTGCACCATAGATAACAGGTAACCTTAGTAGGCACCAGAGTAAGCACCATAGAAAACAGGTAAGCACCATAGTAAGCACCATAGAAAACAGGTAAGCACCATAGTAAGCACCATAGAAAACAGGTAAGCACCATAGTAAGCACTATAGTAAACAAGTAAGCACCATATAGGAACAGCACTGGCCTTTCTGCCCCTGGTCCTAACCAGATGATAGGTTCTTGGTTTACGTATGTATTAGTTATTATTGTCTCCGCCAGGCCGAAAGGCATGGCGAGAGTATGTTTTGTTAGATTATTAGTTTACTGTATTAATGTATTACTTTATTATTAGATTACTATTTCTATGCATTTGATGTATTATTGATGTATTATGATGTATTATCGTGTTTCCTTCTTACTGTAAATCGCTCTGGATTAAGAGCATCTGCTAAATGCCTAAACTGTAAACTGTAACCATCAATCAGGGATCTCTTCGACCTCTCCCTGAGGCTGGCGAAGGTGCTTAAGCTGTGGAAGACGTCCTGCATTGTCCCGGTCCCTAAGAAATGTCATCCCTCAGTCCCTAATGACTACAGGCCAGTCGTCCTAACATCACAGGTCATGAAGACCTTTGAGCATCTGGTCCTGCAGCATCTGAGACCCCCAGTGAGTGACCACCCCCAAGTCTGCCTGGTATGCAAACTGGAGGGCGTCCAGTTCGCATACCAGGCAGACTTGGGGTTGATGTAAAAAACATGAGTATAGACTGATCCATGGCAGGTTGAAACAGAGTAAAATACCAGACTATAGACTGATATTTGATAGGTTGAAACAGAGTGAAACACCAGACTATAGACTGATCCATGAGACGTTGAAACAGAGTAAAACACCAGACTATATCCAAGTATGCATACTATCATAACGCAACTCCCCATAAAAGCCCTGGCCATTTGTGCCAGACTAGATTTTCCGCTATTTTGCGTTTTCTTCAAAACACACTGTTTGCTACAACTCACATCTGTACACATTATCTCTGACGTCATGTGATCAAGTTGTATCAGTCAGATTTCTCAGATTCCATTCCAATTGTCTATGACTGCCTCCCAAAGTTTGCAGGCCCTGGGTAGGCAAACCGGCCTGGCAGAGACCTGCTCTCCCGAGGAGAAAATTCTTTCTAGTTTTGTTTTCCATTTATGTTCGTTGAATTAGATATTCCACCTGGATACTGTCCCCTTAACACCTTCTTCAGATGAAAACACGAGTACTCCTTAAGAAACTTGTCTGGGACAACAGACAAGTAAATGCAGCTGCGTGCCCTGGGCTCGCTTCTATGGGTAGTTTATTGATGGATAAAACCCAGTAGGTAAAACATGCCTCCCTGTGCCAAATCTTTGGCTTTTTCAGTAACACTGGACCCTTATTAGCAGACTCTCAAACCCAACCTTAAAACCTTTCACAAAGAAATGCAAATTGGATAGTGCCTTTCTCAACAAACACAAACCTGTCGGCAAACCTTTTTTTTCTAATAGTGTCCACTGGGTGTTAATCAAAGCCTTTGTTTGTCATATAAACACAGTAAAATATTCTCTCGTATAACCTATTCAAAGGAGCTTCATCCTTTTTCTCATAACAGTGCAAATTCTAAGAGTTACAAAGCCACTGGACTGTGAACTGTGAACAGATTCAAAAGAACTCTCTGTGGCTCTCTATTTGTCCACCAAATGCACCACGGTATCCTCTGCTCCCATCAGTGAGTTGGGTGTAAGACGTTGCATGAGTTCCTTTTGCAGACAAACAGTGGAAACCTCTCTCATATTAAGCCTACATGGGCTTGTCAGGGCGAGGTTTTTGTCCCATATGATTGTGTTACACAGCAAACGAACTGACACAAATGAAAGTTATGAATATAGCTCCACTGGTATAGCCTTAGGCTTACGGTATAGGGGACATTGTGCAACAGTGATTGGACTCTAACAGGGAATGCAATTCTTGGACAGAGAGCTATAATATTAAATTGAGCAATTGCTGCTATACAGTAGGCCTAAATATTTGTGCAATATCACACAAGAATGAGTGCTGTTATACTGTATATGTCAGCACGGCTGTGATAGGTCTTACAAGATAATCACAGCCATCGTGATATACAGTACAATATGATAACCGCGAGTGTGATATTGCTTTTTTACAGTTCTACTTATAAACTATTGATGGTTTTGTCATTTAACTGGGTTCCACCAAACAGGTTTCTCCAGCACTCCATCAATAAAAATGTTGCTAAGCATTATAGTCAACCAAGCTGACTATAATATAACTTGCACTGTTATACATTACAGTGAAAGGTTCCAGTGCTGTTATACTTTATATATCAGTAGGCCTACTCATGGAATGCCTATATCCAAACAAACTGCTTTATAATGAAATGCAGAGACTTAAAGCTTGCGAACCAGGGTTACATGATGTGGTCCTACTTCATGTCTGACAATGACTGCAAATTACAATGAATCGCTTTAGGCATTTTTCTGTTTAGTCATGACTCATGCTGCGGTACACAAATGCATAGTATTGAGACGGAAGCTGTGCACAGTGTGGTTCCTTTTAAAACCACACCTACTTCTTATGTGTGGTTTGTCATATCACAGAATTTCTTTTGGCCAAAGGTATGTCTTTCGCTCGACTTGCTGTGATTGGCAACTGAGGGGAAAAGCAGATGATACAATGGGGGCATGTAGAGACCTAGGAACTGAGGCAGGTATTTCCTACATGACTACTGAAAGCACATTTTCATCTCCCCATTCACTTTCACGCTCTACCCGTGGAACTGAACTGTCATGTCACATGGGATTTTTGGAAAACAGCTGCCATTGTCGATTCAATAGCATCTCACGGTCAGTTGCGGACTGGCGCATTGTAAAATCCTCTGTGTTCATTTGAAAATCTGAAAATGTACACTCTCAGAGTTAAGCAACACTGAGGATTTTACAAGTAGTTGAGTAGCCTGCTGCAACCCTCCTGATTTCGTGTATAAAGGGGCGTGTGTATAGAGCCGGCGAGAGACGGCGCCTGATCCCATTGGTTCACCGATCTGTCCGTCAACCCCCGCCCCGTTAACACAACATTACGAGCGACGCCCACTGCACTCTGGTTGGTTGGGAAATGAAACACTTCCTCATACCCAGTACAGGCTATAGTTGGGCCAGGCTTTTATTTTTTAGCAAAACTAAGCAATAAAAGCCTGGAGATCGAGGCTAGTAGTTGAGTAAATGCTTTATCTTTTACCAGTCAAGCGTAAACCTAGAAACACATCTCAAACGAAACACATCTGTGCATAATGTGAACAAACTGGCCGAAGGAATGCGAGACAGCATGTCAACACACAATCACACCTAGTCAGTGTGATGAAGCTAAAATGAAGTGACTCCGTACACTTGGATTAATTAAATATACTGGTGAGAGGACCATCCTGCATGTTGAGGCAGCGGAGATAACGTCAACATTGCCTAAAGGCAACTATGACTCATTGATGTTATTTTTGCTCTGGTATATTGGGAGTTTTGTCGGTCTTGGGAGTCTGTTGCTCCTGTTTCACAACCATGGAGAGAGCAGAACTGAGAGTCAGTGTGTGTCCGATGTAGCCAACAGCAACACGGTGCCACAAAGGACTGTCAGTGAAATGTCAACAGCCTCCATCATCATTGTACCATCCAGCACCTGACCAAACACCATAACCCTGACTTAGAAGCAGGTCCAGACTACAGAGCCTGTGAGAGCAGGCTACCCACCCATACAACTGAGGCTTTACGATCTAACCTCATTACATGTTTTACTCTAATCCCAAAGCACAGATATCTGAATAACAAATCAATCCTTTACAGCTTGTTCAGCACCGTTGTTTTAATTCCTTCCTCTTAAGGGCCTGGTTAAAATAATTGGGTTATATTGCAGCAGCCTAGATAGTGAAATTAACGTATCGTCTTACAGGGGACAATCAATAACGGCATCATTTAGCCCGGAGGAGAGGTTTATTGTCTCAAAGGGTTGGAGATATCTGTAAGTCATTGTCCGGTAATTATATGTCTGTGGCTCTTAAATTAATCTGAACCCTGAGTGTTGACATTTCCACGGCTCATTACCGAGCCGCGGTACACTGTATAAAGACAGAGAGGTCTACATTACTGCAAAGGGAGATGGCCATGTATGACACACGGTTCCATGGCACAGCTGTCTTAGATAACAATAGTTCTGTCAGGAGACATTTCCAAATATCTGACCTAGTTTAGATTTATTTTTACCTGATTTATACTTAGTCACATAACGTGTTGCATGCCAGAAATAGAAGATAGGCCACACAAGCTCACGGATGTGACACCTTGTGGGCTTGTAGATCAGCGCACGACACCACCATACGACGGAGCATAAATTAGGCATAATGGGAAACAGCTCCTCTTTGGCCTATTGGAGAGATATAGCACGTCTAATGAGTTCAAATTAATTAGTTCTCTCAGCCACTGCAGCATTCCACACTCCAATGATTTTAAGGAGACTATAAATATTTCAGTATGTAAATGATCTTATTCCAGGGCAGCAGCATTGCAAATTAATTTCCCTCCATTGCCAGAGAATACAATTATAGGAGGGAGCGCTCTAAACTTTTACTGAGGAACTGACCCATGACATTGGCTCAAAGCTTAGAAAAATGAGTTTGAATCTGCATTGCTCATGAACTGTATGCTACTGTAATCTATCATTAGGAATCAGCTCAAACGTATATACTGTATATTATGTTGTAGAAAATCTGGAATCTGTACAAAGTGATAACAATTTGAATGGAATAAATAGTGATGCGCATAGAGGAGGGAATCATGTTGTTTATCTTTACTTTAGTCAGCTGTTCCTGTCATAAAGATGAGGGTTAGACACTTTAAAGGCAATGTGTGTGGCCATTGCTCAAGGTACTTTAGATAATTGATGAGAGTTAACAGACAGGTTAACTGTGAATTAAAAAAATAATGCTCTTCAAGTAGGCAACAGCAAAAAAAATACATATTTGCTGTATATTTTACTCTCTAATAAAACTTCAAAGTCAAATGTTCTGCCTTAAGGATTCAGCAACAGCTTGATTACACCGACATACCGCCCTGTTCACCACTATTGCCAGCACACGTAAAGCTGCAAAGTGATTTGGGGCCGCTGATAATTTGCTTGCAGCTGCAATAACTTGGGCTTTTTGCTCCAGCCATTGTGACAGGATGGTACAAAAGGAAGGGCAAGATTTAGCCCCCGCAGCTGTGCATACAGGACGACACGACAGGACGCTAATAAAGTTCAACAACCAAGCAGGAGAGGCAAAGGAATAAAGGGGAGAAGAATTCATTCAGGCTGGTTGCTTATTTTCCAGTATTTAAAGCAGAATGTCCAGGCGTCATTCAGCTTTAAATACGAATGTATTTATTGACCTTTATTTATTCAGGGAAGACCATTCAGAGCAAACTCTCTTTTTCAAGGTCGCCCTGAGTACAACATGATCACAACATATACAAAAAAAAAATAAGTGCAATATAATGAACTACAAACAAAAATCATAATGCAGACATGTAAGCAGGTACAGTACATGTAATGCATCCTCAAGTAGTACCCTAAATGCCTCTATGGAGACCAATAATTAATCCAGTTTTTAAATACAAATAAAAGCAATATTTGTGCCAAGAGTTGTTGTCAGATTATGTTGCAACCATACAATGAACACTTGTGTTTATAATATAGGGTTGCTGTGGAACGGCTAGCCCTCTTTGACTCTCAGTGCAACATTGAATTGGGTTTCTAATATACAAGTGGAAAGCTTCTATTAATCCATTGTCTGTATGTGTCTCTACATGTAGCTACATCTGTTTACTGTAGCATTCACTTAACTGATCTCTCTCTCCTCCTATTTCTGTTATTTGTGGGACATTTATAAGCTTCCAAATATCAATGGTTTATGAAAAGCAGAATACAGAATGATAATGGCGACAGGAAGGACACAGATGGCTGCTATGACCACCATCATTGTTCATTACTTCATGTGACCATCAAGGCATTTCATACTGTGCAAAGTGTAAATCTAGTCTAATTTCTTATTCACACATTATATCACCCCTCTTTTTTGGGAGAGAACTTTAAGCAGCATGGAATTATAACGGCAGCTGTTTACTGAGATAAGCCTCAGTTTTCCTGTGCGTCTTCATGGGTTCTGGTGTAATAATGGAGAAATGTCTGCCAACCATTATTCAACACATAAGTGCAGTGTTTTAAAAAGATTCTGTCAGGTGCATAATTCCAGTGATTATTCACGGTCTAGAATCATTATTCATTTAGCAGCATCCCTCTTGGTAATTTAGTTTGATGTGGTGTGTCATTCATTCAGATCCTATCTGTTTAGCAGCGAGGCTAATTATTCTAGCAGGCTAGAGAATGCACACACTGTCTGGTGTATCCATGTCTAGAATTAAATAGTGTGCATAATTCTTGTTGAATCACAGTCTGGGCTCATGAAAAAAAGACTCACCTTTCCTGCCTCAAATGAGAACGTGCACACTATAATGAAGGTTTATGCATTCAAGTCCATTCCTCCATGTGCTGCATTCATGCTGTTACTGACTAAGGGAGTGATCCCACACAGTGCCTTGGCTCCACATATCACCAGTAAATAGATTATTTTAATTCACACTCACACCTTATTTGCAATGACATTGATATTGAATGCATCCTGCCCTCTTTGTAAATGTCAGCCATGTACAAGAAACACGCCTACATATTTACGTTCATTGACCGGTGAGGGATATATGTATTGACCATCCCTGCAGAGACCATCAATCAACACAGGATAATCCCAGTTTGAGGGAATACAAACCTGGAGAAAGAGGTAGGCCTAACCTTTTATAGTAACAAGCACATTTTAGTATGCACCAAAGAAGTTCTGCTTGTACAAAACACCAGTAACCAGAGATAAAAAGATAAACAAATAGCCCGACCAAAACGTAGAAATATCAGCGGATGCCGGACATATCTATTTATAACATACTTATATTTAGATTTTTTAGCATATTTTCCATCTTCAAAATAAACTCTTTAAGAATGTATGTGAATATGACCCTAATTTATAACAATTGTTGTCTATTAATTTACCGGTCATGCTTCTATGTACATGAAGTTGTAAAATAGTGATAAATTGATAAATAGTATAAAGTCGAACATGTAGACACCTGCAATCCAAAATCAGAACAGTGGAAAAACACAGAGGCAAGGGTGTTTTGGGTGGAACTAAAAGGGCCAGTATTTTATGTTGAACCAGATGTGCAGTTAGTTTGTAATTAGATAATTGTCAGAATTGTAAAAATATAATATCTGTCAGAAGAATTAAGACATTTTCGTTATTGCCACCGCAGTCACCTGTGGTGGATTATGTTTATGAATTTTTCATGAAGTCCACAGGAGAGGGGATTATCTCGTTAAACACTGTGCGATTGGGAGATAAATGAGCATATTTGTTTTGATTGATGCACCGACCACAGGAGGAGGTGAGTGTATCTCTGGCAGCCCTGTCAAATCTGTCGGAAAAGAGTCAACAAAATGCTGGGACGTCTCGGGAAATTGGTGCAGCTCACTGTGCCAGGCTCATTAATATGCCATGGGTAGAGGATCTGAACAGTGAATGTGGAAGAAGGTCAACAGCTTTTCATGTTTGAGTTTTGCTCGACACAGCACCAGAATCTCAACGCAGTTGCATTCACACCTACACACCATGCCGCACCAGGCCCCCCACACACCCTTAAGGGCAGTACTATATGTGCTGACAATCTGTGGCAAGTCGTTGAGAATTATTAGACTGTAAATTCCTCACCGATGTAGTTCTAGCGGTAGGTAGGATAAGATTTCACATGAAGTCAATAACATAATAAAATTTCATACACAAACCTGGAATGCCCCCAAAGCAAATGTAAACAAACTAGTATGGAAACAGAGGTTGTCATCACTTGGCTTGATTTAAGAGAAGTTGATGAACAGCAATTGAAGTGCATATAGCCTTTGAACAAAAACTCATTACAACCAATGTTGTTGAAATCTTACATTTCGGAGACACACTGAAGAGATGTGGCAATTCAAGGACAATTCTAAGCCAGAGAGGCAAGATTTGAATATTATAATCTATCTATACTGTAAATCTCCAACCAAAAGGATGTCAGCTATGTACAGTTGTACATGCAGTTGTGCAGGTATGCACACCCTTACAGGTCCATTTGGTCCCATTTGCCTTCTCTCTTTTTTGATTGAATATTTTATTAGGCAAAAAATGGAAAACAGCACAGTTACATTTAAAATACTTTGTCTAACAGGTCCGTTCATAAAAGTCCTTGCGGACTTGTTTCCAATAACTCTGAGTTAAATAACACTGAAGGACTTTCCTGTGCAGATACTGTAGGGTGAATAGTAACAGAAACCATCATCATCATCATCATCATACATTTTTCTTCTACCTTTATGGATTCTATGAAGGTTGCTTCACCAACTATCCATCATTAAATGTTGGTTGGACAACTCTCAAATAAAGCAACCTGATTATTTAGTTATTTTGGTGTCATACTTTAGCTGCACATTCATAATGCACATATACACAAACAAATGCATATACATTTACATACATATCTGTCAAAAGGACAAAACAAAAGATTGAGATGTTATTTCCTATTGTCCTTTTTTTTGGGTGGGGGGTGTCCTTTAATTACATATTATAGTGTATTGTTTACAACAAACCTGTGCATAAATAACTAAACTAATAAGAATTGCATTTTCAACACTATTTTATATCTCATTCATTGTCATGTCTGTGTGTCAGTGTTAAATTACGTTCTTTTGTTTTGGGCTATTATTATTTTTTTTACTTCTGTTTTTGTTTTGTTGTTTTTTGTCGTTGTTGTTGTTTGTTTTTTGTTTTGTTTTTTCTGCTTGGCTGATTTTTTTAAATCAGTTTTTAGTGTTTTGACCTCAATTGACTTTCACTTTATAACAGGCTTTGCAGAATGGTCTTTGTGTTGATTTACTTGTTTTTATACCTTTAAAGGTAACCGGAAAGCTCGGCAGTCAATACCTACTCTTGTTTTCTTCTTCTTTTATGTTTCTGTATTGGTCTGTAGCCTATTGTCCGTTGCCCTGCCATGAAATATGAAATAAAACGGGTGGTG
This sequence comes from Gymnoscopelus braueri, assembly GCF_963280865.1. NCBI lineage: Eukaryota > Metazoa > Chordata > Actinopteri > Myctophiformes > Myctophidae > Gymnoscopelus > Gymnoscopelus braueri. The sequence goes on from NC_137610.1 coordinate 15,572,411, forward strand.
AGCTTGTAGATCGGCTATTTTTCAAATAGACACTTTATATTAGCTATTTGCTGCAGGGGACCTGGAACCATCTCAAGGACGCATCAAAATCAGTTTAACCCTATTTTATGCTTCAGCTATAAAAAAAAATTTTTGGAAAGATGTTGAAAAATCTTGAAAAATGTGGAATACTGTTGAACACAAATCTTCACTTATGGGGGTCCCTGGCCCCCAGAAATACCTGTTTCAAGGTTGCCGGATATGACTGGGACCGAGTGGGGGTATTGGTGCCGATCGTTCCTGTATCCCCTTTAAACTGGTTTTGGTTCTTTAAAAAAAACTAAAACAAATGGAAACAATAAAAACTCAAAAGTGTTGTGCCTTGCCTGCTTGGATCCTTACAGGTTCTCTTGATAAATTAGAGGACGTGTTGGTCGACACCATTAGACCATTTACTCCTCCTCTAAGTTTCCATTTGCCAAAACGTTACATCAGCCTAATTTGACATAAGGATGAACTCATGCTAGAAGGACCAAACTGGCATCAATACATGTCATTGTCTATTCACAGCTTCAGCTATACAGTAGGTCTGTATCGTACAGGAACATACGGTTTTCCAGTTAATGGCTTTATTTTCTGATTTTACATTTGTTAGCCTTTTCTTCAGGTACTATTTTAGACTTTCTAAATCAGATCTTTGCTTTTAAACGCATAACAGATCAATGACATAACTTTGACAACAGATAACTATGCAATGTTATTTGTGTGTTGTGTTACGTATATCTGAAGCAAGTTTCAAGGCTTCCTAGAAACTACAGTATGCCTTCGTGAAAAGGGTTGGCATGTCAAGTAGCAGTCAGACCACTGGTATTGTCCTTAATTGAGAAATCAGGAGTGAGGGTTATTCGAAGGAAATTCCAGGAGGATCCTGAAGGTGAGGGTTATTGATTAAATAGTTACACAGTTGATTAGCACTGATTTGTTCTGCAAAATGAAGCAAAAAGAATGTCAGGGCTGCTGAATGTTTAAAGCATGATTGCACAGCTGACTAACTACTGTTGCAACTAATTTTGTGTGTTCTACTTCAGCAAAAGGCAACATGTCCACCAGCTGTGTTTGAGATGGGGCCAGCATCCAGCACCTTTAAAGCCATTCTTTTCACACCAGGGTGGCGGTCTTTCATGTCTGCCTGTTATGTCAATGTTAAAAATGTTGCTTCTCAAAGGCCATCAGTGAAGGGCAGCTCAGGGCTGTGATTGCAGAGGGGGGGGTGTTGCAGGAATCAGGTTCTTGCTGGATTGACAAAAGGATGAAATATGACACCTTTATTCAGAAATGATTCAAATAATGGGCACTCCAACCATTTATGTTTTAAGTTTTGCTTGTAAACGCGTCAGTAAGCTTTATTGTAATAAAACAAAGGATACTTTACAATAAGCATGAGTCATTAGTATTGCTCACTGCTGTTTTAGCCCCATGTCCCTGCTGAATCTTGCACGGGAATGGTGTCAGCTGGAAGTGCAGAGGAAAGAGGATACAGCAATTCAAATGGTCATATTCGTGACTTGGTGAGATCCATATATGTTTCTTTGCCTGTATTCATTTATGTGATGGGTTTTATGATCAGAGAGAGCACAGAGCAGTGAGAGCCACTTCTGTTCTAAGGGGTGGAGGCTGTCCATGTAGCTTAAGCTGGGGGGGTATTTTCCTTCAGTTTGATCCTAAAACACAGGTGCAGCTTTCTTGGAGTCCTCTGTATTTCCCCCTCCCTTTCTCAAATGCCTGTTTGTCCATCTGATCCTGCATTTACAGTGTAATTATTACGGCTTTGTATTTTTTTTCTCCCCCAACCAATGATTTACTGAGTTGGATGATTATTTAAAGTCCACAACAGATAATAACATCACCCCAGCTCTGTGGAAAATCAGCATCAGTAAAATACAAAAATGATCAAAGTAAAAAAACTATGTGAATAATATGAATTTAATATAGCCCTAACAAATCACTTTAATTATTTGCAGCAGTCCTGTGTGAGGAATCTTCTCCTCCCACACACTCCTCCAGTTGTCTTGACACAGCTTGTGGGAATCAGTGGTGTAAAGTATTTAAGTACATTTACTCAAGTACTAAGTACAATGTTCAATACTTTTACTTCTACTCCACTACACCTCAGAGGCAAATATTGGACTTTTTACTCCACTACAATTATATGAACACTTTAGTTACTAGTTACTTTGTAGATTTTCATTAATATTTCAAACCATACATTAACCACTTCAGCCCTATATATTCCTCTATTTGACAATAGCAGATCTACAATCTCACAATGCATCTTGATGCATTGTGAGATTGTAGATCTGCTATTTTCAAAAGATTTTCTATACATTTTCAACTTGTGAAATGGGACTTTCTGCACAAAGACTACTTTTACTTTCGGTACTTTAAATACATTTTGATGCCAATGCTTGTGTACTTTGGCTCAGTTAAAATTTTAATACTTGGACTTCTACTTGTAACAGAGTAAATCTACATTGCAGTATCGATACTTTTACTTAAGTAAAACATGTGAGTACTTCTTCCATCACTGCTGTGCCTGGTGGTGGGAATGAAATGGGGTCGGCAGAGAAGACCTCGGGTCCCGGAGGCGTCATGCAGAGACGATCATTGTCTCTCTCACACTTTCTAACAAGCCATTTCACAACATCGAGGCATCAAGGCATCGGGCCATCAGCCTGATCAGCAGCAGCTCGCCCTCGGGTCTCTTTTTCCTCTCGACGATCGACCGTCACAACCAGCGTTTGGAGAGTGCTGGGAATCTGGAATAAAACGCATGGATGAGACCGTTCGGGAGTTAAATCTGTTTAAACATTTTCACGCTTTTAGTCAAATGAATTAAACAGACGATCATCTGCAAAGAACTGACTCCGCCAGGGCAGATCGAAGCCTTGAATGAATATGAACTAAAAGGGAAAAATCACTTTCATTTCACTGTTGTGCACAATTTAGATCACTTTTGAGACCCGATCCGGTGGACATAATGTGTAGACTGGCGCATTTACCACTGCGAAAGACAACGATGAGTGCGTTTTATGTGGGATTACTGTAACACACAACGCGTCTTTTTGGAGAGATTTAGGAGTGATCGCTCTTCTTGCGCGATCATCTGGTTGCAGGAGTCAGGACTCAAGTCGTGGAGACTGGAGGAGATCCCATGCAGTCGCAAAGGTTAGTTTGATCCGCACTAACCGACATTAGAATTAGTTCCAGGGTTAATCGTCATGCCGGTTTGTGGTGGACTTTTTTTTTCAAAATAAAAAATTTGGCCATGGACATACAAATATTACCAGGATCAGAACAACAGCCCTAAATGTACAGTAGACTAGTAGTGCTGTGGTCCTCGATTGGGTTGAGGGACCTTTGAGGTTCCTTGAGGGTGGTCCAAATGGACCATTATTATAGGTCTGTAACTCTGAGAGTGTACAAATGGAACGGGTCCATTTGGTTCCATCCATTTTTACACACTCAGAGTTATGGGGGTCCTTGAAAACAAAACGTTAGAGAACCACTGTCCCAGTGGACTCCTAATGTGCCAGACATAGTGTCATAGTAAATCAGTGTCATACATATTCTGAGGAAAACCTGGAGACTGACATTCAGTAGTTGAGTCGTATGATCAAAATAAGATCATTATAATGGTGTGTAAAAACTAAATCAAAAATGAGATTTTGGACAAGGACAAGTCTTGCCACGGATACATTTGTCCGTGTATGGACATATTGTTGACCCCTGATTAGTCAAATACGTATAGCCTAATTATATACCCACCACTGATATTGTTCACTTAGGTTATAGGTTCCAAACGGTCAGCCCCATGGTTATTTTTTTAGCCACAAAATAGCCTATATGGTTATGATTTTAATTATTTCAGATATGCTGCTATTACTGATATTATAAAACTATAATAACAGAATGTGAAGGTAGTGCATGCAACTAGGCTAGGCCTATATATCAGTAAAGAATATTAGTGAGTGTGCAAAAACATGATCCATGATGTATATATTCCACCAAATACTTTGATTATAGATTGGCTATTGCTGTTTCTTTTTTCCCCCAGCTAGTCCATTTCATTATTATTACATTATTCAGTCCGATCATTGCAGATGCAGATGAATCATAAACGCAGATTATTAATGTTCCTCAGTCATAAACTATAAATCGAGGGTGGAAACTATATCTTGTTATAATAAATAATAATATGTCACTCAGGATAGACAGCTGATATATAGGCACCTTTCACACAGCCTTATTGCATAACTGTGGCAATTAGGTTAACAGACTTCTCCTAATGTAATGACAGGTTTGCTTGTCCTCAATGCCCACTAATGCCATGTGCGTTTGTGTCATGATTTGAGGTTTCATAGCAGCTCATAACAAGCGCCATCTGTTGGAGGAGAATAAATCCTCCCAGATTGTCAAGACGGAGGCGCCTAATAGGCCGTATCATTTTTTATAATTCGCAAAGCATATAAAAAGAGGTAGGTGGTCTAATTGCCCACATTTTGGGGGGGAAAATGAAATCAATAAATGTTTAAGCTTTTAATCCATATATATCTACCCTCAATAACTGGCTTGACAGGAGATATTATTGAGTACAGCAGCATCAGAATAGACAATGTGCATTCGTTTTTTAGATTATGTGTTATTTATGTGTTTATGTTGACTATAAAACTAGAAAAAAACGTCAATAAGTCTTTACTAAATTATTATTAGCCTACTTTGATCAATTAATCAACAGGCCAATCAATCAATTGATGAACATCAATTTGTTACATCAAGCAGTCATTCAGTCATGTAATGGTTCATAATTGGCATATCTCTTAGCAAACACCTGGTAAGAATTTTTGGGGTATAAAGCCTGCAGTGGATTCTGATTCGTCTTTTCGTTTTTTTCCATGGGCAGTGATCAGAATAATTTACAGTGCATGTCTAATTCAGAACAGAGCAAGTCCTTGGGCATATAATACAATGATGGATTATAGGCTATACCTAGGCTATACCTACTATTGAGAGTAAACAATATCACAAATTAGCCAGTGTGAAAGGTGATTATAGCAACAGGTTATAGTAAGATAAACATGTCCATTGTAGATCATGCAGAATTCATTATGAGATTAGTGATATATAGGTTTTAGGCGGGTGAAATAACAGTATATTCAACTGTCTAAGCTAAATGGTCTTTGAATAGAACATGACTGTCCTATTATTTTGCCTGTATCAAATACTGCAGTGGTTCTCAACCTGTGGGTCCCCATGATTTTGGGTGGGTCCCCAGATGACAATGAAGTGACAATTTAAGGACTTTTAAGACCTTATTAATATCTAAAAGAAAAGAAAAAGGCCATACTATAAAAACTGGTCAAAAAAAATTCAAATAATATAAGAAAGAGACAAACATTTTGAAAATAGACAATCTACAAGCTTGCAGATCGGCTAAATATGATTATTTTGGGGGTCACGACCTGAAAAGGTTGACAACCACTGATCTGTGTATGTGTATGTGGTGAGACTGGTTTGAATTGCTCATTGATCATGAGCATGTGAGATGACATCTAACAAATGCTTAGTCATTCACAGGTGCTGATGACACCTGGATTTGTCATTACAATAGTAGGCCTGCCTGTGTTAAAACACGTGCAGCCTCTACATCTGTGTAGGCAGCCTGCTATATTATGTTTCATTACCGTAGCCTCCAACTTGGACCTGCATTTGTGAAATCCTTCATTTATTGTATAGGCTATATGCCATTCATTACATTAGCCAGAGGAACTGGCAGTGGTGGAAAAAGTACTCACATTTGTTACTTAAGTAAAAGTATCAATACTGCAAAGTAGAAATACTCTGTTACAAGTAAAAGTCCGGAATTCAAAATGTACTTGAGTAAAAGTACAAAAGTATTGGTATCAAAATGTACTCAAAGTTTTCAAATGTATAAAATGTTTAAAAATCTTTTGAAAAAAGCCAAAGTTTAAATAGGGCTGAAGTGGTTAATGTATGTTTTGTGATAATAATCTAAATAACTAGTAACTAAAGCTGTCAAATAGTTAGTAGTAGTGGAGTAAAAGTATACAACATTTGCCTCTGAGATGTAATGGGGTAAGAAGTAAAAGTATTGAAAATTGAAGATACTGAAGAAAGTAAAAAATACCTCAAAATTGTACTCAAGTAGGCTACAGTACTTGAGTAAATAGTTACTTTACACCACTGGGAACCGGTCTCTGTTGCCCACGCTGTCTGGAAGCATGTCGAAACAGAGAGAAGCCTTAAAACCTCTTAATATCTATCAACCAGTCAAGGGACAACAATGTCATTCAACAGCACTCTGTAAAAATACAGGCACAGTCAGTCAGTGTATGGCTGGCAATGCACTGCACTGGGCTGTGGGCTGGCAGTGTTTGTTCAGTACTGTTGGTTATAGTATGACTGAGAAAAGGGAAACTATAATAGGTGCGGCACCAGTGTCTATTCTGCTGTTATTCGCTTTCATGTGGCAATTTCTATTGTGTTACAATGTGTCATGGACACATGCATACAATGTAGCTGCTGCAGTTTTAGTAGAAGCTGAAGTGTCCCCGCAGTTAAGTTGTGGTTGCAGGCAGCAGGCCAGCAGCAAATCAAGCAATACTCGTGGGCACTGGCCAGTGGTGTATAAAGTAAAGAGTATTTTCTACATTGCAGTATACTTTTATTTAAGTAAAACAAAAAATGGAGTACTTTTTCCACCACTGAGTGAGTACAGCAGCAAGCAAATCAAACAATTCTTGTTGTGGGCAAAGCAGCGCTGTGTGTGTGTGTGTGTGTGTGTGTGTGTGTGTGTGTGTGTGTGTGTGTGTGTGTGTGTGTGTGTGTGTGTGTGTGTGTGTGTGTGTGTGTGTGTGTGTGTGTGTGTGTGTGTGCGCGTGCGTGCGTGCGTGCGTGCGTGCGTGCGTGCGTGCGTGTGTGTGTGTGACTGACTGTGTGTGGGTCAAAATGACTTCGTAGAGTCGTGCTAAAAAAGTGTGAGATGTAATTTGAAACTGAAGAAGGAGAACGGACGGCTCTGATTGGCTCAGTCAGCCGCTCAGGCCGAGACGTTGCACCTTCTTGACACTCCCTAAAAGGAAGATCGATTGCCTGCCTGTCCCGTTCGCCGTGGATTGGAATCCAATTGCATTGAGCCGAGCAGCAGCAGAGAGCAGTAGTAGCGCAACTACAACACTGTAACTACTAGACTAGTGGTGATGATCGCACACACCGCTCGCTCACATGCTCCTATGGATTGTACGGATCGTGTTCTCCTCCAGTCAGTCTCTACTTTAACTCCCTCTATGATCCGCTGTGAACAGGGAGAGGAGTGAAGTGCTGCGACCCCGAGCTGGATGGATGGTTATGGGGAAAAGTGCCAGACCCTCGGCCCTTGAAGTCTGCAAGATCCTCGCCGTGTTTCTCTCCATATTTCCGTGTGGTAAGTTCTGCAGAACACTCATCATCACATCCACGTCCACGACTCAGAGAGCAGGAACTGAACGTGTTGGCACTGGCAGTGTTCAAGCTGTGTTTTTCCCCCGTTGGAAAATGTATATTAACATTTACAATACATTGGCTGTTTTAAAATAGCCGATCTACAAGCTCACAACACGATCTACAAGCTTTAAATATTAGAAACATTTTAACAACACAAATCTTGTATGGGGGTCCCTGGCATAACATATTTTTAGATGGGGGTCCCGGGTCCGCAGACGAATGCATATTAATTAGGGGGGTCCTTGACATGAAAATGAATGTGTTTTTCCCCCCCGTTGGAAAGTCGCTGTGCCATCATGGTAGAGTGAGTCGTGTTAAATTATGTCCATCCAAGCAAGCTACTTGACCACCATGCACTAATACATTAGCCTATTAAACTATTTAAATGCACATTAGAAAAGGTTTGCAAAATGGTTGCTACAACTCACTGAGCTGAGTTGTAGGAATTGTCTGCCCCGTGTCGTCTTTATTATGACTTTTACTTTTTTGGAAACATTTTTTGAACGGCTTTAAATGTTTGATAAATACGTTTATAACGTTTTTAATCTTTCATGCTTTTGGTTGCATCTGTTACATAGTTGCATGATCTACTTTTAGCCTGTGATAGTATTATTTAGAAGGACTTTTTAAGTGAGCGCTGAGTGAAGCACTGAGCAACAGAACCGCGTCAAATGGACGGGTTTTTATGTGAGACCTGCTGCTCTGTGCAGTGTTGCCAGATTCTGTGAGAGAAACTAGCAACCAGGCCTATTAAAACAATCCCAAAAGAAGCCACATGAGTACTTTAAAAAAACATTCAAACAACACAAATGCTCCCTGGCTCAAAACATTTATGAAACTATTTGAGAACCATTGGTTTAAATAATAATTAAAAGATTTGGAAGTAAGCCTAAATAAGCAAGTACGCTTTTAGAAACAAGCCAAAAAAAAACAGTAACCCGCCCGCAACGACCAATAATTTACAAGCAAGTTTACAGAAAAACAAGCCCAAAGTCGCTTATAATAAGCGGACATGGCAACACTGGCTCTGTTCAGTGTGCTCCCACTACAGCCCTGCAGTCTTGTTGTGTTTGGGGGATGGGGATACAGGGAATGAGGGACCGGTAGTGTGTGTGTGCAGCACTGTGAAGTAAGTAACTAAGTACGTTTACTCAAGTACAGTACAATTTTGAGGGGGTTTTACTTTAATGGAGTATTTCCATTTTTCAGTAGGCTACTTTTACTTCTACTCCACTACACCTCAGAGGCAAATATCATACTTTTACTACACTACATTTATTTGAAAACTTTAGTTACTAGTCACTTTGTAGATTTTGATTATTATTACAAAACATACCTGTACATTACCCTATAGTCCTATACATTTCACCACCATTTGAAAATAGCCGATCTACAAGCTCACAGCATGTAGATCTGCTATTTTCAAAAGATTTGTATTTGTATACATTTGAAAACTTGTGAAATGGGACATTCTGCATAACGAGTACTTTTACTTAAGTACATTTTGAAGTCTGTACTTTTACTTCTAACAGAGTATTTCTACATTGCAGTACTGATACTTTTACTTAAGTAAAACATGCAAGTACTTTTTCCACCACTGTGTGTGTGTGTGTGTGTGTGTGTGTGTGTGTGTGTGTGTGTGTGTGTGTGTGTGTGAGGGGGGAGGGTTATTGGGGATTAGCTCCTTCAAATTACCTTTTCACCTTTTCATGCAAGCAGGAAATAGCAATTTGCCAGTGTTTTCATTGCTGCTATTTCTAAGAATATGTGCTTATTTTGTCACATGGCAATATCCTACTTTACACGGTAGGCTATTTGATATGAAACAGAAAACTATTTAAAAAAATAAACCATGCAAAGATAACATTGTTGACAAACAGTCACACCTTATCAGCCGTCTATAAAGGAACACCTCATTCAAGTCAAGTTAGGTGCATTTGCCAACCCTTATCGGTTTCCCTTTCAAGTCTCTTACCATAAAACAACAAAGTGATAATGCAGCGATAGTTGTGGCGCTTATTTCAGGTTAAGATTTGTTTATTGCCACCGATTAAACATTGTCCATAGAGCAATATTGTTCAATAAAAACCGTTTGGCTCCAAAGTGTTGCTATCTAATCCTTCTGATGTTTGGTGAAACTTGTTGCCCCTATAAATGAAAGCTTTGTTAGCACTGGCAATCTCAGTCAAACATTGAGTATGGAAAAAAGGGCTGAAGGACATTTGTGTTAGAGTCGCTCAGATATGGCATAGATAGGCGTGCACTTTTGGAGCATTAGCACTATCGTTTTATGTTAATAGACTCATTATTTTAGAACCACCAAAGCTACTTCTTTCAAGATTATTAAAAGCCGCATTACTCATTGATTGACTCTTGTATCCAGTTTGACCTGAAGAATGGCCTGTCACAGTGGCCCTGAAGACTCTTTCTTTTTTTGCGATAGCCTACTGATCCTTTTAACCACTTGAGCCTAATAATTAAACAACACGCAACACAGATTCATGATGATGATGATAGTCTCAAACCGCCGAGGAAGGTTGCCTGTTCAAAAGGCCAGTGTATCATAGGTACACGCCTACTAAATAGGCTACATAATTGATTATTTATTGTTTCAGCAAGAAACTCACTTTCAGACTAAATCTGAGAAGTATTTTTTATTTTTATGATGATGTCAAAAACAAAATAAGAGAAACCTTAGGCATCATTGATGATAACTAGCTCAATTCGATATCTTCTTTTCTTGTTCTTTGTCTCAACGTATTCAATGATAAGGGCAACAATAAACACGCATAATTATCAATTCAAATGTATTTACGCCTTATTATGTATCGCTTCTACAGGTGTAACATGTACAATGATGACATTGTGGGATTGCTACCTCTGTGTTCTAACCTGTGTCCTTTGACTCCTTACCCCTCGACAGTGAGTCTCCAGTGCAAGATCCTCAAGTGCAACTCGGAATTCTGGGCCTCCACCTCAAACTCTGGCCCGGAGGAGGAGTTTTGTACTGCACTGCGGGCTTACAATAGCTGTGTGCGCCGGACCGCACGTACCTGTAGGGGCGACCTGGCATACCACTCAGCCCAACATGGCATAGAAGACCTTATGAGCCAACACAACTGCTCCAAGGAGGGGCCCACGTCCCAACCACGTGCCCGCACGCCACCCCCTCCCCCGCCGCCACAGCTGCCACCTGACAGTCAAGAGCGCTCGGACGGCCCGGAGGTATGCCACTATGAGCGCAGTCTCCCGCGTCACTCGGCCCCGCCCAACTACACCCACTGTGGCTTCTTTGGAGACCCACACCTCCGAACTTTCACCGATGATTTCCAGACCTGCAAGGTTGAGGGGGCCTGGCCACTTATCCACAACAAATACCTGTCTGTTCAGGTGACCAACACCCCTGTAGTGCCTGGGTCCATGGCTACTGCAACCACCAAGGTGGGTTTCTTCATTGTCGTCCTATGTTCACGTTCATGCAGAACACTGGAGTTATTTGCTCTATTCTAACCATAATTACGATCAAGAGCTTGACTTATGGCTTGTTTGCAACTTGAGACTTGGGTCTAGTAATGCATAATACAAATATATTTTGACAGAGCAGCATTAAAATATCTGTGTGCGCGTTTTGCTTGTAAGAGTGTCTTATCCACTTTAATGTGGTCAGAGTTGTGGGAGCAGTCAGGGGACTGTTTTAGTGTGGACTCTGGTTAACGTTTGGATTGGTTCCACATAACAGATGAAGAGGCCATATACGGAACAATTGCAGAAATCTTGATACGTTTTATAAATGATATGTCAGTATAATAGCAACGTTATTTCATCGAATGTGTCTATGGGCCTCCAGCGCGCTCACTTTTCACTTTCACTGAGGACAACGCAAGATTGATGTTTGGTCTGCTTTGTGTGTATAAGTCCCTGCTATACCAGTGACTTTAGAATGTGTTGTTTCAACTAAGTGTTCAAGCCATGCAGGGAACTGCTGATACTTTCTCCACTTTAGCTGGCTCACATACCTCATAAATTATCATTGTTTTCTTTTTATGGTACATTGGATAGGCGGGATGGCTGTCCCTGAAATGGCCTTGGGTAGAACGTAAGGTCATAAACAAAGAATTAGGGGACGTTATATTTGTAGGCAAATTCAGTTACAATTTATCCGCATTTGGTATAATTTTGGAAACCGTTCTAATGTGCCTTGGTCACTCTGCAGAGTAGCTTGAGTGCGGCTTTTAAACTGAGGTATAAGAGGACTTTGTCCATAATCACATTTTGAAGAAAGTAATTTTCTGCAATCAAGGTCTCTTAATGATGCCTCTATTTAGCACTCTGGGATTTTACAGTAATGGTATTTTTATACTGTTCTTGGAAGCAAATGAGACAGCTTTTCAAGATCTTGAGTCTGGACAAAGGGAAAACAAGGCAGCAGCCAATACCACCTGTGCAAACAAGGCTCCCCTGGCTAGATAGGCATTACCAGGGTTCTATGTTAGCATTTTTCTACAGCTTCAAGGAATAGCACTGGCTAATGTTAGCTTAATTTATTTGATTGGATAATTAATAATAATTGATTTTCCTATTCATTACTAGATTTACACGTGAACCAGGCTGCACATCCCCTTCCTAAAATCCTAAAAGTGGACACACATTTTTATGATGTGATGTGTCAGCATTTTGGAAACTGGGGAATGATTGGTGTAGCATGACCTGTGTAGGTAGTGAAGTGAAGTGAAGTGAAGTGGCTCAACCTGGTATAACTGCAGTGACAGCAGCTCGTTGGCTTCTTAATGAAAGTGAGCTCACAGAACAGTGAGCAGTCGTACTTAATTAGCCACAGAGCATATCCCCCTGCTCTGGCCCAATGCCACTCCCTGGAGCACAGCTCTGGGGTTCACACGCAGGTTTTTCAGCGCCATGAATGGATCGTCTTTGTGTCTGCAAACTGAGGCCTGATTTAACATGGCCGAGACTCATGTTTTTTGAGGGCGTTTACCTTGGCCTCCCCCATGTTGAGCCATAGCTGAAATGTGACACTTAAGTGGGGTGGTGGGTTGGATAGAACTATATATTGCTCAAACTTGTTCTAAAAGCAAAAGTACGAAGATTTCCCTTACTTATTTAGACATTCACGGAGCTGATACGCTGAATGAAATACATTTTTGTTTGTCTGAAACATAACATCATCTTGTGGGTTATCGTCATGTTTAATAATAATCTGATGTTTACATTGTAGCCCAGCTTACTTCTATGTTTGACCAATGAATGACAGCACCTTTAGGCTGCCATCTATTTGCATTTCTTAGAATATTCAAGCCATGTTTACGGTGATGACTTCTAATGGTTTCTCTCTTCCTCTTTCCACAAAGCTGACAATCATCTTCACGAACTTTCAAGAGTGTGTGGACCAGAAGATGTACCATGCAGAGACGGATGAACTACCTGCGGCATTCGCCGATGGGTCTAAGAACGGTGGAGACCGGCATGGAGCTAACACGCTCCGTGTGGTGGAGAAGGTGGCCGGGCAGCACGTGGAGATCCAGGCCAAGTACATTGGAACAACAATAGTGGTTCGGCAAGTAGGACGCTATTTGACCTTCGCCGTGCGAATGCCGGAGGAGGTTGTCAATTCTGTGGAGGAAGGCGACAACCAGGACCTATACCTCTGTCTTCATGGTTGCCCCATGAACCAGCGCATTGACTTCAGGACCTTCCGGGGTCACGCGGCCGAGACTCCCGGCGTGGGCAGGGCCCGGAGTGGTGCCGCTACGCATGGTTTCACCTACCAGTCCGCCAAGGCCAAGTGCAAAGAACGCCTCCCTGTGGAGGACCTATATTTCCAGTCGTGCGTGTTTGACCTCCTCTCCTCCGGAGACATAAACTTCACCATGGCTGCCTACTATGCCTTTGAGGATGTAAAAATGCTCCACTCAAACAGTAACAGGTACCACATCTACGAAAAGGATGCGTTTATAGGTAACTCGGCACCGACGGTGAAAGGTCTACGCTCACTCTTCCTCCTGAACTGTCTGGCTGTGTTGCTGTGGATTGAGCGTTGCCTAGTTCGTCTATAGTCGTGTTCAAAGCAGTATCTTCATGTTCTATCTGTCAGTGAGTGGTAAATGAGTGCTCTTGTTGTGTTGTTGTACATCAGCTCCACTCCGGTGCTCTGCTTCTTGTCTTATGTGACCGGTGGCTGCCCGGCCAGGCCACCCTTACCTCCGATGGGGACACGGTTGTTTACGTGTACTACTCAGCCTCGTCCCAGCAGTAAGTCTCATTTTTGTTGCATTGCCATGTCTCGACTCCAGTCGTGTGAGATGGGACGAGTTCCCCATGCCTCCTACCTATCATCACGTGTGTTTAGCTGGTCTGTAGGACCGGTCTTTGATGGCGGGTGTGGTGGTGAGAGAGACCCCACTGCCCCCAGAGCTCTGGATATCTAGCTGGGATTAAATCCCACATTCCCACTGGGGCTGCATGCCTATACGAGAGGCTGGACGAGATGATCTCTTGCAGAAAGAGGAGTTTGCTGATCCTCCTCTACTGATCCCCTCGTTGGTGCCAAGGCAGTGAAGTTTTCTGTGGCTCATGTGGCTCCAGTGGGGGACCTGACAGGGGCTTTTGTTAACCTATGTCCAGAAGGAGCCCCCATGTTTGATTAGTTTCCAGCTTTGGGAAGGCCTGAGCCTTTCGTAGGAAGTGCTCAGCCAAAAGGATGTCAGTGCAGCGTCTCCAGTTGTCTGCTGCGGAGATTAATAGGTCATATTGTTAATGTGCGTGTGTGTGTGCGTTTGTGTGCGTGTGTGTGTGCGCGTGTGTGCGTGTGTGTGTGTGTGCGTGTGTGTGTGTGTGAGAGAGAGAAAGAGAGGGACAGAGTGAGGGAGAGAACACTCTCCTCGGAAATGGAAAATAGAGCTCGTGGGGGAGAACTATTTCCTACGTCTTTATATTACACCCAAGACTCTAATATAGAAAATACATGGTGGTCTAGGGTCAGTTGACTTGAAACAGAATATCTGCCAAGTAGCAAATTATAACTGAACTGGCACAGAGTTGTTATTTCACTCCTTCCATCTGTTTGTAAACTACAGACACACAAATCCTTGTCATTATGACCACGGTCAGTGTTTGATTTGTTGTTCATCAAATGATCAATTCCTTATATAACATTTACTTATATGGAACATAACAGCTAAGAACAAATTTAGCTAAAGGGCATCAAGAATGCAGCAACGTTTACAGATTGTTTACTTACCTCTTGAACCATCAATCAACAAATCTCCACGGGGAGAAAAAGGGATCTACTCTTACATTTTGTGAATGTTTATTTCTCCCTTCAATGTTGCCAACTGTCTCCAGCAAAGGTGCAGATGTTGGCTGTTATTTGGACCGGTTCTAGTTAGAAACTAACTTACTAAGTGATCTTGCCTATATTCATAGTTAAATACTAGCCCGTTTTTGCATTTACAATCTGCTGACATGGCTTGGATGTAGGGAACAAATGATTAGCATATGTGCGTAGACATGAATTCATGGCTTAAGTGTTTGCCAAAGAAACAAGCCCCCGTGCCAACTATTTCCTAACAGTAAAATTTTCATCTCTCAGTCTATTTAGAGGATTTTAGTGATTCACATTGGGGATTCTTAGTTGTATGTATATAAGTTGTCTCAGTGGGTGAATTTGTGGTAGCAAAAAGGCCAATATGCTTTCACAGAACCACAGTGACATGTATACACTGTAAGACTACCATTTGCTTCTGTGCTGCAGTTTAACCGTTGCTTTTCTTGTGTTCATGAAAACATTCCTTGCTACGGGAGTTTTCCATTTAAACTTTGGCTCTCAAATACAGTGTCTGGTAATGTAGTAGTCGTTGTCATCCTCTTAGATACTATTACGTCTTTGGGAAAGGTTTCATGGTAATATTTACTTACACTGAAGTATTTGGCAGAAATTACTACTGCTATGGAAAGTATCAATGCAGTTTGACAAAAAGGTGATCACGCCAACAAATAAAAATGATTGTAATGTTGAATCTTGTGTTAATAGGTGTAATTTGTATTGTGGTTTTATAGTACAGTATATGGTTCTAAATGTGTAATGTGAGATTGTATATATGTTTGTGAGTTGCTGAGTTAAATTTGTATTTTACCTGTTGTGTTGAATTTATCACTACAATTTTGTATATGAGAAATGTTTTATTGAATGTGAACCTTTTCTTTTAAAGGATTTTGCAAAAGTATGAACACCACAGAACTGTTATGCATAGTTATATATTGATCATTTACACTGGTCCGATCTGGGTGCCAGTTCTCTATGGCCCTGATAACATCCTGGTTATGTTTTAAGCTCTCTCTGGTTACTTGGTGTCAGACCAAATTCTACAGGCTGGATGCACTCCAGCTCATTTAAAAGGGAATGGAAAATGTTCTGAGGTGTTCATGTTTTTGATTTAAAAGCACTTTATGATTTCATTTCATTTAGCTCTTGCTTTGTTTGAACTTGATTGTGAATAGAGGTTGTCATACTTGTAATGGTATAAAATACAGAATTGAGAAGAATGAAAAAAATAAAAGAAGCCAAATGGGACATGCCAGAAAGATCAAACTGTGTTTGTAATGTTGAGCAAAAGTGGTGCCACACTCACCATCTGTTTATAATGTAAATTATTTATTGAATAAAAGATAATGTCTTGTTAATGAGTTGCCTTTTGTATTTGTTGATGCTGGAGAATTTGTTTTAAATCTGGATTTGCAGTCCTCTTGTTCTGATGTGCAATACACAACACTTGACTGCCCCCTGCTGTAAAGAACTCAAAATCACAATTGACTGCTCAGCTGCAAGTTCAAAGCTTGAAACTTGACCCATATACATCATCTATTGCAGGGCTCTTCAGCGTTTTTCAGGCTTATCTTAGCTGAGAGAGAGATGAAGCAGGGATCCCCACTACATGTTTACAATTGTGTTTCAGATAAAACTTTTTAATAGATTTCATAGATGGCTTCATTGACTATCATCAGTGTTGTGTAAATTAACGTTTGTTCATTTCAGACATTTAACCTACCTGCCAACCTCAGACCGTCCGATAACAGGAGTTTTATTCCCAGGTCTCTTGACCACGCTGGGGGTCCCCCCCCAGGAAAATTTTAACAGAGTAGATGTCATTTCCAGTATTCTGGTGGATTTGGGGAGTTTGACACTTTTATCAGGCTTTACTTACATAGGATCCATTAAAAAGTTAAAAGTAGCAATAAAAGAGCCATACTTGTGCTTGTAAGGCAGCTGCTCCAATGTTCACCAGCTTTAGCTCAGTCGGAAGAGCTCTTGACTTTAGGCCTTAAGATCATGGGATCAAATCCCAGCACAGGAATCCCGGCATCTGAGCAATCTGGCTCCCATGGGTTTACTCTTTTCGCCTTTATCATAAAAGTTGCTGGACAATATATAGAGATTGAAATGCATAATTTATTAAATAATATAAAGGTAATATCAAATACATTGTAAAAAATGAGGGACATGACGCTTTATTAGCAAGACAGTCTTTTATTATATTATTCCTCATTTGGCTGGTTTCCCCTGAAACCCCTTTACTGTTACAGAGTAGAACTGCATTAGAATCAGTGCTGCTGATGTGGCAATAGCTGAATAGTTAGAGAGCCTGCCTGGTAAGCCATAAATCCCAGGTTTGATCCCAGGCCTCAACAAAGTGTCCCTGAACAAGACACTTAAAAGAATAGTTCACCCAAAAATTACTTATTTTCTATCAATTACACACTCCATGAAGCCTTGAATTCATGGAGATTTTTTTGTTTTTGACACATTCCTGAGCACAGACTCAGACATATTGGTTGGATCGGCGGTGCCACGTAGGTGTGAGGGTACCGTAGCGACCAGAACCTGAGTCTAGAACATAATCACAATTCAAAGAACCACTTTTAGCACTATTTAGCACCATTTTTGTTTAGTGTGACATATGATCTACAGCCTGTAGATCATGTGTTTACCTGTAGACTACAGGTAAACACATTTGAACATGAAGTTGATGATCAAAGTGACAGCTTCTGTAACCTAAACCATACCTGCCAACCTCAGACCGTCCGATAACAGGAGATTTTTTTCCAGGGGGGTCATACTCACCACGCCCCCCCAAGGAAATTTTTTAACAGAGTAGATGTAATTTCCAGTATTCTGGTGGATTTGGGGAGTTTGACACTTTTATCAGCCTTTGTTTACATAGGATCCATTAAAAGGTTAAAAGTAGCAATAAAAGAGCCATATTTAATAATAACCACTAATTACTTAAAAATGACTCTCTTTAAAATTGCATTGGACTGGAGTTTATCCAGACATAAAGCGACAGTAAAAGAATAACATTCCCATTCTCTCAGAAAGAGAGTTTTTTTGGGGTGTGTGTGCCAGAATCGAGAAAACTTTGGCAACCTGCTGTTCCTTCATACTTTAACCTAGAAACTTGATTCACAATTTAAAAATTCCACCTTACTGTGGATATGCATGGTTGAGATTTTTTACTTTGAAATAATGTGTAGTTTTTGAAATATTTAACTTTAAGCGCCCAATGCAATGTCAATGGCAATTGGCAAATCTCTGGCAATGGACATTTAAAGGGAAAGAGTGCAAACTTTGGCAGGCTACTAGTTCTACATACTTACATCTATAAAGCCCATTCAAACTTTAAAATGTTCATCTCACTGTGGACATGTTTGCCTGAAAATGAATCTTTGAAATGTTTCATGGTTTTAGAAATGTACTCCTTTAAAAGTTCAGAAAATTATAATGGCGGTCGATGGAAGATTTTGACACCTAAAAAAAACACAAAAAATACTTTCACCTAGAAACGCCATTCACACTTTTTTATAATTCAGCTTACTGTGGACACACATGCGTGAACTTTTTACTTTGAAATGTTTTGTAGTTTTTGAGATATTTAACTTTTAAAACTTACATCTGAAAACTTTGGCAACTCGCTGTTCCTTCATACTTTAACCTATAAACTTGATTCACAATTTAAAAATTCCACCTTACTGTGGACATGCATGGTTGAGATTTTTACTTTGAAATCATTTGTAGTTTTTGAAATATTTAACTTTAAGCGCCCAATGCAATGTCAATGGCAATTGGCAAATCTCTGGCAATGGACATTTAAAGGGAAAGAGTGCAAACTTTGGCAGGCTACTAGTTCTACATACTTACATCTATAAAGCCCATTCAAACTTTAAAATGTTCATCTCACTGTGGACATGTTTGCCTGAAAATGAATCTTTGAAATGTTTCATGGTTTTAGAAATGTACTCCTTTAAAAGTTCAGAAAATTATAATGGCGGTCGATGGAAGATTTTGACACCTAAAAAAAACACAAAAAATACTTTCACCTAGAAACGCCATTCACACTTTTTTATAATTCAGCTTACTGTGGACACACATGCGTGAACTTTTTACTTTGAAATGTTTTGTAGTTTTTGAGATATTTAACTTTTAAAACTTACATCTGAAAACTTTGGCAACTCGCTGTTCCTTCATACTTTAACCTATAAACTTGATTCACAATTTAAAAATTCCACCTTACTGTGGACATGCATGGTTGAGATTTTTACTTTGAAATCATTTGTAGTTTTTGAAATATTTAACTTTAAGCGCCCAATCCAATGTCAATGGCAAATCTCTGGCAATGGACATTTAAAGGGAAAGAGTGCAAACTTTGGCAGGCTACTAGTTCTACATACTTACATCTATAAAACCCATTCAAACTTTAAAATGTTCATCTCACTGTGGACATGTTTGCCTGAAAATGAATCTTTGAAATGTTTCATGGTTTTAGAAATGTACTCCTTTAAAAGTTCAGAAAATTATAATGGCGGTTGATGGAAGATTTTGACACCTAAAAAAAACACAAAAAATACTTTCACCTAGAAACGCCATTCACACTTTTTTATAATTCAGCTTACTGTGGACACACATGCGTGAACTTTTTACTTGAAATGTTTTGTAGTTTTTGAGATATTTAACTTTTAAAACTTACATCTGAAAACTTTGGCAACTCGCTGTTCCTTCATACTTTAACCTATAAACTTGATTTACAATTTAAAAATTCCACCTTACTGTGGACATGCATGGTTGAGATTTTTACTTTGAAATCATTTGTAGTTTTTGAAATATTTAACTTTAAGCGCCCAATCCAATTTCAATGGCAAATCTCTGGCAATGGACATTTAAAGGGAAAGAGTGCAAACTTTGGCAGGCTACTAGTTCTACATACTTACATCTATAAAGCCCATTCAAACTTTAAAATGTTCATCTCACTGTGGACATGTTGGCCTGAAAATGAATCTTTGAAATGTTTCATGGTTTTAGAAATATACTCCTTTAAAAGTTCAGAAAATTATAATGGCGGTCGATGGAAGATTTTGACACCTAAAAAAAACACAAAAAATACTTTCACCTAGAAACGCCATTCACACTTTTTTTTAGAATTCAGCTTACTGTGGACACACAAGCGTGAACTTTTTACTTTGAAATGTTTTGTCGTTTTTGAGATATTTAACTTTTAAAACTTACATCTGAAAACTTTGGCAACTCGCTGTTCCTTCATACTTTAACCTATAAACTTGATTCACAATTTAAAAATTCCACCTTACTGTGGACATGCATGGTTGAGATTTTTACTTTGAAATAATGTGTAGTTTTTGAAATATTTAACTTTAAGCGCCCAATGCAATGTCAATGGCAAATCTCTGGCAATGGACATTTAAAGGGAAAGAGTGCAAACTTTGGCAGGTGAGAGTGAGAGTGAGTGTGAGAGAGAGAGAGAGAGAGAGAGAGAGAGAGAGAGAGAGAGAGAGAGAGAGAGAGAGAGAGAGAGAGAGACCACTCACACCTTCCAACTAAAGGAACAAAATACTGCCATTGTGATTTGCATATCAAAATCTCAAGGAACTGGCAAATTAACATGAATGGCCGTGGCTGCATATCAGTGAGGGTTCACACAAAAAGGGTGGAATCCCCCAAAACAGGATAATAACAGGAGAAATGGAAGAACAGGAGACGTCCAGGAGATGGGGTCCAATAACAGGAGTCTCCTGGTGAGAACAGAAGGGTTTTCAGGTCTGCATTTAACCACTTAAACCTCCAATACTTAGTACTTAATTTGCTCCTTCCCCCCCCTACACCAAACCTCTTTGTTGAGAACAGCCGATTTACAAGCTCACAACGCCTCATGCGTGAGCTTGTAGATCTGCTGTTTTCAGCTTATGTTCCCCTCAGAATAGGGATGCTAGGGTTCAAGTGGTTGATGTAAAAAAGATTTGGCGGACCCCCTGTTGAAGACCCCTGATCTATTGGACATTTCCTGAACAAACGATGCATGCGCTTTTTTCAGTAAAAGCTATAGCAACGTTTTATTGCAGGACAACAGGGGCCTGTTCCTCAAAAGGTGAATTAGAGCTAAAGCCTGGCTTTACCACCTATCCTGGCTTAATTTAGCCAGGATTAGAGCTGACTCGGTTCCTCAAAAGGTGAATTATCTTGAAGATTAGTTTAGCCAGTTCACCCTGGCTAAGTTTAGCCTTATCCGATTCCTCAAAAGAGAATTGAAGCAAGCCTAGCTTAGTTACCATGGCAATTTAGCTGTGAAGTTAGCCTGGTCAGGAGCAGGCTAACAGCCAAGCTTACTTAAGCCAGTGCCTTGTTCTTCAAGTTTTTCCACAGTTAATTCAAAACATGTGTTTGTATATGGACTCATTTTAATGACCCTGCATTCAAATAAAATGAAATCAATACAATAAGATATAATCAATGTAATTATATTACTGAAATAGTGTGTGACCATGAATCATAATTGTTTCACAATGACTCATGTCATTGTCACTCTGTTAACACTATAGTTCATATTGTTAGATGTTTGATAATATATTACCATTTTTTAAAAAATATTATAAAAAATGTCTAACACATACACACACACATATATATATATATATATAAATATATATATATATATATATATATATATATATATATATATATATATATATATATATACATATATATAAATATATAATATATATATAATATATATATATATTTGAATATATATATAAATTATTAGTTACGGGTTTAAAGGAGCCTCTGTGTAAGTCAATAAGGAGCATATTTTAAATTATCAATTTCTAGTCAATGGAGAAATTGTTTTGTTTTTTATTTCTTGTCCACCTTTGGAGTTACATCATGATGGCAAGGTAACTACACAACCCAAACCTCTACCAAAGTGGTCTTGCAAATGTGGGGTTATTGCGTGTCTCGTCCCGTCCCCCTCTCATCCCGTCGGTCAACCCCTCCCCCCCCCCCCCCCCGTCCGTCCCGTCCGTCCCGTGCGTCCCGTTGCGGACCCCGTCGCAGTACACCGCCGTCCCCCCGTCCCGTCCCCGTCCCGTCCCGTCCGTCGCAAACACACACACACACACACACACACACGCGCGCGCGCGCTCGCACACACACACACACACACACACACACACACACACACTCTGTGTGTGCTAGAAATACTTTGCCACGCTTTCTCCCTGGATTTATTAATAACGGCCGTGTTTCCTTTTCTGTTGATAACATGTTTCACTTCCTCATATGCTTGCATGAGCTGCTGTTGTTCGGCCACAGAGAAAAACGCTGCGCGAGTTTTGTTCCCCGCTGCCATGATTGGTCAAGTTCAAGGAATCTGCGCTCGAGTTCATGGTCTTTCATAGAAATACGTCGTCGGCGAATCGCCGCCCATTTAGCCTGGCTTCATTATCCTGGCTGGACACAGCCTGGCTTGACAAGGTCTAGCTCGACAAAGTTGCTCCTTTTCAGCCTGGCTTGGCGTCTGAGGAACGGAACAAACGAGGCTTTTCGGACCCGACTTTGTCAAGCCTTGATTTGGCTTAAGGCCAGGCTTTGTTAATTCACCTTTTGAGGAACAGGCCCCAGGTTGAGAGGCTTTTAATCAAGTCCACTATGAAGTGAGAATAATCCCTGCACAGATTTTCATTATGTAACAAAGTTTATTACATATGTCTATAAACATATATACAGCACATGTCCCATGAAGAGTGGTTTTGTCACAAATATAAATTATTTAGGCTTGTTGAAAGAACATACAGGAACTGTAGCTTGTTCAATGTGGAAGAAAGTTGTGTTGGCTATTCGTTGTAACAAGTTGGCTAATTGCTCCAGACAGAAAATTGCAGACAATTATTCGTTTCCCTAAAACGTTCAGGGAATTGCAGAACCACATGACAAGTAACAGAACAAGTGGTCCCTCCACCAGGTTTTTGTTGAATACTATTAATAGCTACGGACTTAAAATGGGACGGTTTTAATACTGCACCCTGTCACCAACCCACACACACACACAGTATGAGAATACACATGGAAATAAGGCACAAATGGAGAAGCGTTAACAATCAACACTCAAAAAAGAAGGGACAACAATGAGGGCCGGAGTGGAACCAGTCTCAAATTTGGCACTTAAAACAGAATGACCAAAAGGAATACCAAAGGCCATCAGCAGCTCCGGAATAACTCCCTTAAGAATATGCCAGCATTAGCACAACTGTGAATCAAAAAATAGCCAATCATAATTTAGGAAATAAAAGTGTGTTTTCTTTTTAAATACTTAATTTCATATATATCTGAGCATGGGTGGGTGGGAGAAAGAAATGAGCAAGAGTCAAGTAATGAAAATGTACCATCAGGTACAGGCCATACATACTGAAGTGACAAAATTAGTGTTTTGAGGTGTCATAAATACTGTTCAGAGAGCATGAGGCCTACTTAACAGGAAAGTGGTTACAGTGGAAAATTAATAGGATTGCAATGATTTACATAGCTATACAATTACATGTCGATGTCATGATTATCAATACACATGAATTAATTTGCTAAAACATTGTCAACCTGTTAAATAGCATTTAGACAATGAGCTACTGGCTTGATCATGCCATAATTTCCTCACAAATTTCCAAAAAACTATGCTGTCCCATTTTGCTTCAAGTGGGATGAGTGCGTTTTCCTTTGTGAAATGACATCGTGCAACACTCTCTTTTGAAATCGAAACTCTTCCAATGACAATGTCTTCAAGACTTAAAGCTCAACACAAAACAAACAAACAAAAAAAAGAAAATGTCCATGTCATGGTTCCATTGGGAATAACCCAACATACAATGTACCATTCAAAGAGGCCAAACACTTCAGGCACTTTTAGGATTCATGATCAGTCACCATGATCAGTTCAGACATCCTACATGTTCCTTAGATAAATAGTCCATGGGACTAAACGTCCTTATGCGTTCCACACAGTCTACACACATCAAACTGACCCAAGTCATTTCAACTAAATAAAGATGCAGTTTATTATCTCTCTTCTTTTCATCATCTGATCATCATCATGATTTGGAGGAAACACTATTCTTATTTCAGGGCACATATTGTTTCACAGCCACAGTTAATTGAGGGAAGGAGCATAATAGTATGGTTTTGCTGGTAAAGAGGGGCATTGTGTTGATTCCCTTTTCAGCTGTGAGCTTATGATTGGCTAGTCCAGACGTGTCCAACAGCAGCATGTGGCTTTGGATGCCAACCCTCGTCGAGTCACTCGGTTGACCTTTATGTCTTCCTGTTGTTCCAGTTGGGGTCTGCCCCGGTTTTCTGCTCTCCTACGGGTCGCTCGGCTGGCGAGCGGGAGCCCTGGGGAGACTTCTGGGCCTGCGGAGAGCGCGGGTCCGACTGAGGAGGCGGATTGTCGGGGTGGAAGGGCCGGTAGTGATCTGGTGCTGCTGGGCCTGGCGGCCTGTGCTCGGGCATCCTCCTGAAGTCCTGAGAGGGAGGACCATCTCTGCCCTGATGGTAGTTTGGAGAACGAAACTCATCGGAGCGTCTTCTCTTGGCATCTGGATGCCTGTAGTCAGAATCAGAAACACTTTGTTACCAAATACTGGATAAAGTTGTTTGCTTTGGTTCAAGATGAGACACCAACCTAAGACCATTACAGGACTTAAGACAATGTTGGTTGCTTACTAAAAAAATCTTCTACTGTACCCTAATATGCTTTATCTCATAAATTAAAGTAAGTAAGCAAGCCTTGCAGAGCCATGTGGCCCATAGGTCCTGACCTATGGGCCACATGGCCACTGAGCTTGCAAAATAAATTAAAGGCGTCTTTAATTTCTGCTTTGATTTTTGTCTTTACAACCAAGGACATCAAATAACAGAGCCATCACTGTGATAATGTCTCAATGCATTTTAACCAGTTTACCTCCAGAAAATGCATCACTACATGCCAAAAGACAGCGGCAGGTCTGTTGGACTCTCACCTGTCATAATAAGGTCGATGGCCCCTGTGGTCCCGGTCGTTGTCATACTGCTCATACGGCCTCTTTCGAGGGGAACTATTGTTGCGGTAACTGCCTCCTGAGTCTCCATGGGAGCGGTACGAGTCTCCATGGGAGCGACGATCCCCGTAGTGATCCTTATAGCGATGTGGGTCGTACGGGTGATGGCGATCTCCTTGCCACGGCTGGTTGCTGTTACTTGGGTAGTTGTACTTCCCTCTGTCCCGGTCCCTCTGCCAGTCTCCCCTATCTGCGATGAACCATGATATGTGTACAAGATCACATTAAACACTGCAAGTGCCAACGTCTGAACTCTGAACAACCTCTGTTAACGTGATACAATAAAAAATAATGTGGGCTTACCATCGTTCCCGAAATGCCGCTTGTTGGCGGGGTTGTATGGTTCTCTGTGGTGACCATGGGGGCCAGGCTGAGAGGGGTGACCCATGGACTTGGAGGACAGCTGAGTGCCTGTGGAGTCCCGACTGGAACCAGAAGGTTCTGGTCTGAAAGGCTTTACCCTCCCAGGGTCCTCCTTCTTCTTCTGCTCCTTCTGAAAAATGTACCGTTATTTAAGCTATCATTATCTACAAACTATCCTTAAAAACATGGATTTCAATATACTTTTCAGCCTTTTCTTTGGCAAACAAAATGTATGTGATGATATTGCAGCAAAAGGCACGCATAGTAAGCTGACTGACTCAGCTGGTACTCATTTCTAGGTTGTTAATGCAGCTTCTTCTTTGTGCCAACACAAAGTTTCTATCTAAAGGACTCTTTTTTTATATTCCGCAGCTATCAAGTGGAATGGGTTGCCTACGGTCACTAAGTTGACTGGGACTATTACTAGCTTTAAGTCCTCCTTAAAGAGTTTTCTTAATACCACATGGTCCTGATTTTAAACTGAATTCTGTGTATTATTGTTTTTAATTGTATTTTATTTCTTCCCTTGTCACAACAACAGAACGGAAATGGAATGGAAATAAGCCTTTGTTTTGTGCATATGCTTATTGTCAATAAATCAATCAATCAAAAATAGCCCTAAATTGCCCTAAAACAATAATCCCTAAAATTCATATTGTAGCAGTTTATCTGGGCCAAAAAAGCAACCGTCACAGAATTACTTCATATCAACAAAGGCAAGGCATGTCCGTTGGAATATACCAGTTGGACTACACCATTTTATTCCTTGTTAACAGTAATGCTAACTTAAAAATGTTGATCAAATTTCCGTGTCTTTATAAATAAATAAGGTTAGGGTATGTGATAAATTAATGATTAGCCTGCATTTGTCGTTTACCTTCTTAAAAAGGCTGAGGACAGGATTGTCAGCTATCTGATAGCCATGCCCGAGGCTCAGGTTACATTTCAATGAATACTTGGATATTGCGACGTGCAGTGGGGAATTTGTGACAGAGGTACAGGGGTTTTTGCCCTTTCTAGCGATAGGTTGTGTTTATGAATTGTCACTAGAGAAAGATTTCAGAGGTGTTTCTACCTCCTGGAAGTTGGCTCATGTCTCTTCCAAACTGTCGCTGCTTTTCACTGCTGACAGAATGAAGCTGGGCTGAATGCGGAAACAATGCAGAACATCTGACCAACGTCTGACCAATCACAGTAGCCAAACTAATTTGGGTAGTCGCAACATCCCGGAGGCACAGAACACGCGAAATGAGTTCTGATCCCGCCCGCTCGAACCTCTGAATGACGTCATATTGTAGTCTGTAGCCAGCTGAACTCAACAAATTAATCTGTTCTGGTGTAGAATAATGTGTAAATGGGATAATCCATTCAGAGCCAGGCAGCAAACTGGGTAGTGTCCATGTTGCTTCCGTTATTTTGTAATATGTTTTGGTTGTGAATTATCTCTTTCTTAACTCACAGTTCCAGCTCTACGAATTTTACATTTTACATGCGGAAACGAATGCGGCTCACCTCTTCCTCGTGTGAGCGCTTCTTCAGTGCCATCTTGTAAAGCTTGTGAAGCTTCCTTGCACCAAACTCTGTAAACTTGGACACGAAAATCCAGAGGTTCCTGCCAATAAGAAAAGAGGATAATGATTAGTGAAATCAAAGAGGACGGCAGCATTGTCACACAATGACTGTTCCGCTTTCATGCGAGTACAGCTTCTAATCCTCATCTTACAGCTTACCGGCGCCATATTTTCACATGTTCTGGGTCGTTGTAAGCTTTAAGGCACTCTGTGATTCGGTCTCCTATCTTTAGCAGGCAGGTACGCGTGTGCTGAAGCTGCTCCTGGACAGACAGGCCCTCGTCAGGCTTATCCAACTGCTTCAGGGCCTTCTTTACTGGCCTCATGCGCTCCTTACACTGGAAACACGCACGCACACAAACACCACGAAGCATTAAAACGTATTCATCAAGTTTCATCCCAGTCTTGCATGTTGTTAGAATTGAGTCTTGTTTTGAGTGTGTCACGACAGACAGGGTGTCAACTCACAATGCTAAAGGTCTCCTGGTCTAGTTCATCGTCTCCTTCCTCTCCGATAGGAACCGGATCAGCGCCGGCAGTGATGTGGACCGGGCCCTGGGGCTTCTTCCCTTTGCCTCCTTTAGCCTGGGAAACAATGCAAAGAAAACCCATCAGAAACACAAAAACACAGACGTGAAACCATTCACACATTCCGATCAGTGTGCCAAACAAGCACAGATCACCTTACAGCTCTGAGTGATCAATGTTACAATGACATGATGCACTAGACTCTAGTGCATTATGTGTTATGTGTTATTATGTGTTGTTTTTCTACTTTTTGAAGCACATGGGGAAATGTGCTTAACTTTAAACATCTCTAGTTTAATCTCTAGTGACTAGAGATTAAACTAGAGATGTTTAAAGTTAAGCACATTTCCCCATGTGCTTCAAAAAGTAGAAAAACAACACATAATTTGCACTCCAGCACACACAACAACAGGCTATATGAACCCCCCAGGGAAAGCATTTCCCTAATGTGCCCTCCACTTCCTGTCCTTTTAAATGTTCAACTCTGCCTGCCTGCCTGCCTGCCTGCCTGCCACGCGCGCACGCACGCACGCACACACGCACACACGCACACACGCACACACGCACACACACACACACACACACACACACACACACACACACACACACACACACAGAGCTCAGGACAAGTACCTTTTCTTTCTTGGGTTTGGAGGCTTTTTTCTCTTTGTCTCCCTCTTTCTCCTTTTTAGGCGTTCCCTGTTTTTCTTTGTTCTCCTTGTTGTCCTTTTTCTTCTGCCTCTTCTTGGCGGGTGACTTGTCTGTTCCGTCGTCCTGGTTCGGCGGAGAGAAAGAAGAGCATTGTGAAGTGGCCGATTTCAAAGAAACAAAAACGCCAATAACAAAAACAAACACATTACACATTGTGTTGATAACACTGGGGCTTCACTGTACTACAGTAAAAAAGCTGATGAAAAAGCTTCTGGCTGACCTTCACTTCTCCCTCCTCAGAGGGGTTGTCCGACAGACGAGGGGAGGAGATGTCATTCCCCTGCTCATCCTTGAGGACCTTCTCCTTTTTCACCCGAGGCTTCCTCTTTTTCACTTTGGGCTGTGGAGGGGGGGACATTTTGAGCTACTGACCATAGTCACATGGCTGCCATTGTAGAAATATAACATTCTGTAAAATTGTTGACAGCAACAGAGTGGTCCAGTTCTCATCAGCTAACGTACCTCATCCCCTGGTGTAGCCGGGTCTTTAGCGTCCTGCTCCTTCTTCAGCATTTTGAGAAGGTAGTCTGTTCTGGCCTGCAGCTGTTTGGCCTGGGGTTTCTTACTTGTGTCGCCAGGAAGGATCTGCACACACATTCACACACACAAGGGAATGTGAGCCTGTTTTTCCCTGGCGCTGTTCTGACACATTGACCAATTTGCACTAACTTCATCGGGGGGTGGGAAACCCCACCCTAATGGAAGTTAGAGCAAAATAAACTGTTAACACATTGGGTGCCAGAGGTTTATTAAAATATTATACGT
This sequence comes from Gymnoscopelus braueri, assembly GCF_963280865.1. Classification (NCBI taxonomy): domain Eukaryota; kingdom Metazoa; phylum Chordata; class Actinopteri; order Myctophiformes; family Myctophidae; genus Gymnoscopelus; species Gymnoscopelus braueri. Next base: position 15,601,327 of record NC_137610.1, read on the forward strand.
TGAGTGCCAGCATTTCTTCCATCCACTTGCGTTATACATTTCGTGCTGTGAGAAGCCCCGACGCGGAAATGCATGTAAACAAAGCGTGCGTGCGAGACGGCGGAGGGTCCCGACTAACGCCTGGAACAATAATATTTCCAACGCGACCCTCCATTGCAGCGTGATCGCCGATCGAAAACGGCTCGTTTCCACCACATTAAAAAGAAATGGAGATATTAAGCTTTTAATCAAGGAGATAACATTGAAAACGCCGACCGGAAGGATTTTTGACATGGAGCCACATCCAGCCTCTTCTTCTCAGAAACTGCTTGGGTGATGTCAAAGTTTCGTTTTAGCGCCCCACGTGGCCCACATGTATAAAAATAGAATTGGGTCAAAAACGGTCCGGACCGTTTTCGGCACTTCTCGTTTGGACCCTCAAAAACGGTCCGGACCGTTTTTGGCATTCAATGTGTTAAGATTATTTGTAAAAAAAAACTAAAACATTTTGCTTAAATAAAGTATCTCGGAAATAAATCTCTAAGTTTGATGTATTATTATTGTTGTTATAATTATTAAGATGACCGATAACCTGTCATTTACCTTTTCGGCCAGCTTAAGGTCAGGATCGGTCTTGATCAGATCCCAGTTGCCGTAGCCGTGCTCATAGACGCCGAGCAAGAGCTGAATGTCGTCCTGCAGTTCCCAGTCAGTGTCATAGTGCGCTACCTTGACCCGGCATGTCAGCTGGAACCTGTGGAGAACCACGCGTGCTGTCAAATGGCTCATTTCAAACGCTTTTCCTTTGAGAAGAGACAATTCTGTGTACCCTCTCCTGCTATGTTTTCAATGACAGCGTACTTGTTTCTCTCTGCTGGGTTGGACGGTACAACTTTGTGCAGCGGTTCAAACTCCTCCTCATGCTGAATGATGGACTTAGCGTTGACCTGCACGCCAGAGATCTTGATGTTGACACCTCTGCGTTTTCCAGGACCTTTAGCTAAAACAAAAATAACAATTTTAACTAAATAATAAATCATTTAAAATATGAGAGATTTCATCCAAGGTAGATTAAATTTGTTGTTTTCTTTATCACATTTTAAAGCCGCCCTCCAGTATTTTTGGTATTTCATATTACATGTTTTCCAGTGTTTTATTTCTTTATTTGTTTATTTGGACAGGACAATGCATATTAATGAACGTCATGACGTAAATACACCAGAATTAGCAAAGATGCTAGTTTTCACCCGCAGTTCTCACAAAGAAACATAAAATACAACAGACAGACAAACAGTGGAATACATTTACCTAACATAAGTGTCATCCTATAGTGCTATACATTGATCCAAATGAAGAGAACATGCACATGCAAACATGTTGGGTAGGTGCAGAAATATATAATTGAAACTACTTTGCACACTGCAAAGTAGTTCTGATAATGGTTGACGTTGATAGTTTAGATAATTTTTGTGGTTAACTGGTTCAAAACATCCCAATCAGGTCATACCACAATTAACCCGCATCTACAGTACCTTCAGTGGGGTTCTCTTTGAGGTGCTCTTCATGCTCCTGGACTGCAGTCACACAGCTGGTGTGGATCAGCTCTCCCAGCCTCTTCAGGTCTGCGATAGATTTGTCCACCAGCTCAGAGTCTCTGGCGATGGCCTCTAGCCTGCAAGACAGCGAAGGGCAAAGGTGTTACCAACAAACCATTGAAGGGACAGCAGGCGTGTTAAAGCTGCTCAAAGGATATTTCATACATTTATGGTGCAGGCAGCGATGCATACCTGTCAAGCGGAGATCCAAATTTCTTATAGGCCTTAATGAAGCTGTTAAAAGGTAGAAATAAAAACCTATGATTAGGTTGACTTGCAAACACAAAAAAATATACAAATGAAAGGCATTTGAAAAATCCCATTCAATCCGGGAACGCATCATTTTAGATTTCTTTGGCTATTTCAAAAATAGCAGATCTACAAGCTCATTTTTGAAAGATCATGAAAATATTAGATTTTTTAATTTTAAGTGGACATTTGTAACTCAAATCTGTGCTTCTGGGGGTCCCTGGAACTAAATATTTTACAAATGTTTGCTTTAAAAAATATATACTCCAAGATTTGCACACATTTTCACGATCTTTAAAAAATAGCAGATCTACAATAGCGCAGCACTCGGTGCCGCGCTATGAGCTTGTATATCTGCTATTTTTGAATAGCCAAAGAAATGAAATCTTAAAATGACACAAATGATGCTTTCCCGGTCTTAAAGGGTTAATGAATCAAATCGAAGACTTGCCGGCGAATCTCTGGATCGGTGAAGCCTTCCACATTGTTCTTCCGGGCTCGGGGTCGGCCCCTCCTCTTGGGCTTCTTGTCATCCTCACTGTCGTCGGTCTCACTCTCAGAGCCAGAGGAGTGGAGCTTCAGCTTATCGCCCACATCGCTGTCGCTGTCGTTGGCCTTAGCCTGATGGACACAAAGCAAACCATCAGACTCCAGTTGTCAAAACGTACAAGAGAGCTCACAGTCTAGAGAGAACCACAATGGAAATAAGCCCTCTGGCTTTATTGTGTTTTATCCTCGGTGATACTATGACTGTATCAATCAATCCTCCAACTGTTTATATTCCCACACCCTGCTCTTATGTTACATATGACGTAAGATCAAAATGACCGCTATGTGAATATAGTCGAGTATATATTTGTCTGAATGGAGATACTGTGAATGCTTGGTGAATTTTCCCCCAAAAACACAGTAAAGATGTTTTTATGGAGAGATGCTCCATTTCACTGCCACCCTCATTTTATGTTCCATGAATCTAGATGAGCAAAATAAACGATTAGCATGCTACATCAGTAATCCCTGCCGCAATGCTGAATGGATCACAAAGCTAGCGATCCATTCAAAATCATTTGTAGCACGTACACACACACACACACACACACACACACACACACACACACACACACACACACACACACACACACACACACACACACACACACACACACACACACACACACACACACACACACACACACACACACACACACACACACACACACACAGGCTCCCAAAGAACTAACCAAGTGTCTCCTCACTAGAGCCCAACCGATGCCAGACTTTTGGGTCCAATGCCAATCCCAATTTTGAAGACAAAAACTTGGATTTGATCAAAGTGTTTGAGGAATTTGAGATCAGCTATTTTCAAAAATAGCTGATCTACGAGCTCACGTTGTGAGCTTGTAGATCTGCTATTAGTTTTTAATTTTTAACATTTTCATCTATAATCGGCTGGATAATTGCCAATACTGATGTTGTCAAAAAAGTCAAATAATGGCCAATATATGGGCCAGACCCATCGGGTCATATCAGTCGGGCTCTACTCCTCACCCTCTTGTTGGAGCTTCTGCTCCTGGGCAGCATGAAGATGTCATCCATCTCCCTCTGCTTCTCCTCCTCCTGCAGCTTGCGCCGCAGGTCGTCGGGGATGATGTCATCCCAGTCTCGCACAGGCGTCTCCTCCAGCTCTGGAGCGCTCTCTTCCACGCTGGTGAAGTTGGCCACCTGCAGCCATGAAGAGAAAGACAGAGAAAAGACAGAATGAGAGTAGAGTGATAGAGTGATAGGGTAACAGAGTGAGAATAGAGTGGTTTGGGAACAGAGTGATAGGGTAACAGAGTGAGAATAGAGTGGTGTGGGAACAGAGTGAGAATAGAGTGATAGGGGAACAGAGTGAGAACAGGGTGATAGTGTAACAGAGTAAGAAGAGAGTGGTATGGGAGCCCTATTGTAAACACTGTCCAGTTAAAGTGAAACTGGTAGGTACCTTGAACTGCGAGAGAAGGTCATCTGTAGCATTCGAGCCCTGGTCACTTTCTCTGGTTTCAGCCAACCTCAGGATCTCATCAATGTCCATTTCCTGCGAGCAAACAGATTTGGGTGTTAAAAACTTTGTTCTTAACCTTTTTTTCAACATGCCATCCCTATTTTGGGCATGTCATTATAGGAGTAAATAATTTGTTTTTAATTTTTTTATCTCACACACACACACACACACACACACACACACACACACACACACACACACACACACACACACACACACACACACACACACACACACACACACACACACACACACACACACACACACACACACACACGTGTAATACATAAGATTTCAAGTTATTATTACATTATATATATATACATTTTTCCATGACAATAAATAGCAGATCAACAAGCTCAGTTGTGAGCTTGTATATCCGCTATTTACCCTCTTACTCATACAAAGGAGTATATAGGGCTTAAGTGGTAAATGCAAACAATATTGAATGCTGGTATGATTGTTTACGCCGTTTTTGTTTAATGGTACCTGTGGTTCAGACTCCTCTCCTTCTGGCTCCTTGAACAGTTCCTCTGCACCAAACTTGAGGATGGCAGTCAGTTCGTCTTTATTGAAAGGATTTGAACTGTAAGCAGAAGGCGGTCATGTTATGATGTGTGGTGGGGATTGATTCAGAATCCAACATCTTACATCATTTTGTAAGAAAAATTCAAGTTCTCACTTTGAGTGAGAGTGAGAGTTTCCCGAGTTGTTGTCCAGTACAGTGCGACCAGTGGTGTCCATTCTCTGTATGACCAGATGGTCCAAAACCATCTTCTTCTTAGCCCTCTCGATGATTTCTTCCTCTACGGTTCCCTTGGTAACTAGTCGGTAAATATTCACCTGTAAAATGAAAGCGTCAAAATGTTTAATATTTATACAACCCTGCTGTAATAAGCAAAGTAGAAGTTTATTTTGTAGTGATAAATGTCCCTTTGCCTCCCTGAATCTATGTCCTATGTATTGTGAAGGTCATAGACATGGGACACAAGGTTTACCTGTTTCTTTTGACCAATCCTGTGAGCCCTGGCTTGTGCCTGTAGGTCGTTCTGAGGATTCCAGTCGGAGTCAAAGATGACCACAGTGTCTGCTGAGGCCAGGTTTATCCCCAGCCCTCCAGCTCTGGTGGACAATAAGAAGCAGAAGTCCTAGAAACCAATGGAGATTGTTAGCACATAAGAGTATATCAAACAACACAGAAACTCAGCAAAAATATCTACAGCAGGAAAGGTCTTAGCATGTAAAATAAGGCAACGGATGAGATTATTATCATAGTATGACTGATAATAAGATATCTATGTGAAATCCCTTTGCATAGACCCATCTATATTTAACGTCCCCTTTTGACAATATTAATGCCACTGATATAAACGTAATCCTATATACGGATCCCCTAAAGCAAAGTTCCCTAACAAAATATTTATAACTATGTTTTAATGAGAGGCTCTTTATAATGCAAGGTTGAAAACAAATCTTCTTGAATATCTAAAATCTACTGTATACATACCTCTGATCCTTCTGCATTAAAGTGGTCCAATGCTTGTTTTCGTATTTCTCCCTTTATAGACCCGTCCAACCGCTGAAGAAGAGAGAAAAACAAAGAGAAGTAAATCCTTTGCATAACATTTACAGAGCCTTTGTCACCAACTCAGCATCAGTCTGCTATCCGTGCAATCATGGCATCTCTGAATTTCTATATTCTCAGAGAGCAGTACAGTCTATAGCAATTGACCCACACAGACTGACCAACTCTGTAATCACACTCTGGGTGGGCTGGCTTGCTGGGGACTGGCCAGTGCTCGTCGAAAAATAACTTGTAGATATAAATAAACGACATGCACTATCAGTCTGGCAAACTAAGTGTCCTGCAACACTGACACCTGATCCTACCAGCACCTGAATCAAACCCTCAACACAACCCCACCATCCCGACAGCTCCTGCATTGTGAACACCACAGATAAGTTAAGTTGTTAAGTTAAGTGTTATTTTATGTTACCCCTGCATAGTATTGACCTTCTTAGACCAAGTGCAGTCAAGCAATGCAGGAAACCTTACCTGGAAAGTGTAGCGTTTCATGGCTAGGTACTCAGCCAGAATGTCCAACATCCTGACCATCTGAGAGAAGATGAGGACTCTGTTGCCCCTCTCTTTAAGTCTTGTCAGCAGCTTGTCCAACAGTACCAGCTTCCCACTGCCCCTAACCAGACCCTGTGAGGTAACAGAAGTAGACAATGAACATCAAGGTTGACAATACTGAGTAGAACGGGGCACAACTGAGCTTTCATGGGTTTTATTTGTTCCAAAGCTGCGCTCCACTGCGTTGTGGACTTTTACCCTAAGGTGGCACTCGGAGCGAAGAGGGGAGGTTGATTAGGAGAGTGTACCTGCAGGTGCTCCTGTTGGGTCTCAGCATCTTCCTCTGGCTGTCTGATGAGGAAACCATGGTTACAGCACTTTTTCAGCTCCATGACGATGTTGAGGAAGCCAGAGGAGCTGCCTCGGGGGCCTTTGGAGAGGGCTTTGAAGTTCCTTGTAAGAATCCACCTGGTGGAAGTCAGGAACAATTTACGTTAACTGAGAGGGAGGTGCAACCTTAACTGGCTGACTGCTGTTCTATTTTTTAGCAGAATGGACCAGGAGGATGAAACGGAACACAGGGAAAAAGGGGGTCATACTTGTAGTATTGTTTCTGCTGGGCGGACATGTCTACACGGAGGATCTGTTCCACCTTGGCGGGCAAAGATTTCTCCACGTCTTTCTTGACGCGACGCAGAAGGAAAGGTTCTAGGATTTTATGTAGGCTCTGGTATCCATTTTCTCTCCCTTTTCCATGCTCCTCCTCAAAATCTTCCCAGGAATGAAACCTAAAGGGGGGTAAAAGAGGTGTCGGTATATAGTCATTATCAGTTCTGATATATTTCTATAATAATATAATAATGTGACACACTGACATTAACTGTGGCTTAAAGTTTAATGAGGGAAAAGAAATTCCATACTTTTCAGGCATTAGGAAGTGCAAAAGCGACCACAGCTCTTTGAGGGAGTTCTGAAGCGGGGTGCCGGTAATCAGTAGCCTATGGTTGGACCTGAACTCAATTAGTGTTTTGTACAGTAGGGAGTCATCATTCTTCAGCCGGTGAGCTTCATCCACACCCAGGAAGGCCCAGTTGATGTTTCCCAGAACCCCCTGGGGAAATATTGTGATTCATAATTAAGTCATGATAGAATATTATAATTTGATTCGTTGCAGTGGCCAGATGAGACACCATAGCAAATAGGAAATACATACAGGAAGGCGCAATTGCAGCACTTACCTTGTCTTTCAGTACGATTTCATATGTGGTTATAAGTGCGTTGAAACGAATTCTTTTTGTTTGATGGTTCACCCACTCGTAGTCACGGATCTATTCACAACACAATGAAGGGCACAGGGGGGGGGGGCATTAGCTTTCACTAGGACTTCACCACAAATCATCACCACAAAATTTTATTAAAGGAATTCACCGCACCGTTTTCCTGCTCATGACATCCCCGAGGTAGACCACCACATTCATGTCAGGGGCCCAGATGTCAAACTCCCTCTGCCAGGAGGTGAGAGTGGACAGGGGCACCACCAGCAGGGAGGGTCCATAGAGCTGGTGCTGATGGAACAAGTAGGACAGGAAGGAGATGGTCTGGATGGTTTTACCCAGACCCATCTCGTCAGCGAGAATAACACTGTTGCACCTGACGAACCGAGGGAAAGACGAAAAAACATTGCGTGATCTTGCCTATGACCTTGTGTGTCATCCCAATACAATTGGTGGATAAAGAAAGTACATTTGTAGTTGTTGTTTATTTTATGATTACCTGCACCAGGAGTGAGCCAGCCAATTCAATCCATCTAGCTGATAATCTCTCAGAACATGGCTCTCGTCTCCAATATGAGATGGCTGCTCCTTTAGTGGACTAAATCTTGGTCTTTGTTTCAGCGCCTTGAATTGCGGAAAAGAAAACATGCAATAAACATTAAAGCGACCAATCAACACTAAAGTGACCATTAGCTTTGGTTTTCCCCTAAGAATGTGAACTGATGACATTGGTGACGACTTACACTTACTTTGCATTCTTTGGAGGGGACCGTTTTGTTCATACTTCGGGTAGTGAAGCTGTCCACACAGCGCTGAAACTTCTTGCTAATCAAGGCTCCATCCTCCCAGCTGCACTCTCCATAGGGTAGGCCCATCCATTTACACAAGTACTCTGGCTCATCAGACGATGATGATGTCTTGTGTGCTTTTTAGAAAATGCAAAAAGAAAGATTTTTATTTTATTTTTAATTGCAGACAAATGGCAAAGGGTCTAAATGAAGGGGTTAAATAATAAAAACATCAAATGGCCATTCTAAAACGGATAGTTCCATTGATTGGTTCTGATTGACTGAGTCCCATTGTGAACTACACTATAAAAACAAATGCCAATGTCTTTGCCAATTTTCAATGCCAATTTTACAATATTCACCATGCTGTTCCATGGTATGGAACATGTATTTGTTATATAGTTTTTCCTATGGCAAGGTAAAAGGAGCGCTCCTTTTCGTCCTGCGTATGTGCACGGCTTTACAAATCACTTTAAAATCAGGCAGATACTGCAAAGCGCACTGCTCACATTTGCGCAGCAACCTCGTTTGTGGAGGCAGTTGCAGGGACAGCTTTCTTGTAGAAATTATTCTTGCAGTAAATTGTAATTAAAAACTGTTTTAATTGGGATATGTCTATGATTTTCGTGTTGCCATATTGCTAACAGTAAAAAAAACAATAAGCCACGCGAGGTCGTGGTTTACCACGGCCTCAACGCCATGCAGGAGCAGCTAAGGTGTGTTGTTAGGCCCCACATGTGGCTTTATTGCTTTAATAATGCACAAAACTTTTATGATGAATATGGACTTACAAGGAAAGTCGGAGGGGCCTTGTGTCTTTCCCGTTTTTGTGGCTGTTAGGAAGAAAAAGCTAATTAGCACCACTAAAAGTAAAATGCAATCATTTGGGTTCATTCAAATGAACAGCAATGCACCAAACTAAAACGTCTACTCTCCGCAGTCAAAGAATATAGTCGCTATCGGCTAGAAACCATACATCTTTTTATGTATGGATGCATCTATACATCTTATGTATTTTCATAACAGTGTCAGCGAAAATAGCTGATCTAAAAGCGCACAACGCATCCTGATGCGACACGTTGTGAGATTAAAGGTCTGCTATTCTCACCATTTCTGAAAAACTAACATTTTTGAAAGTTCTTGAAAGTTGCCCAAACAGGGATGCCAGTTTGAAAGTGGTTAAGTCTGTCTGTGGGTTTTATATAAACATTTAATCAATTAAAAGTATTAACAATAGATTGTACATACAAGGTTTCCGCCCAGCAGAGATTATATATAAGTGCTGTTAACTTGTTCTCACCAATGACTCTCTCCAGAATTTGGAACTGCTTGTTCAGGTCAGTGGTGAGCTCCTGTTGGCAGTTATGATACTCTATATCCTCAGGGGATGCTCTTTTCATCCTGTAAAAACATATCATAAGCTGTGTCAATTGTGAAGGGTTTGTGTATATGTGAATGTGCTCATGCCAATTTTTTTATTATTTTTTTAATCAATTAATAAATGTTACCAAGCACTGAGTTCATCATGCTTCTTCTTGAAGTTTTCCAGTTTCTTTAGACCCTTGACTTTCTGTTGTGTCAGAGTGTCCATGCTCTCCCATGTATTGTGGATGTAGGACCAGCCTTTCCACTTGATGAGATATTGAGGCTCCCCCTCATCCTTCTCTGGATCAAAGCCTTCTCCTGGGTCTCCATTTTCCTCAACAGCATACTGAGTAGTGGAAGCCCCAGTGGCTAGAAGAGGAAATCTCTATTAGCCAAAGCCGTTTGAAGGAATGCAGAGGAAGTGGGGCACTTCTGAGAGAATTTGATGCAACATCTCTAAATAGACCCAATGTTGGTATGGTAATGGAAAAGGTACTAAGCACACATTAAGGGTCACTTTAATAATAATTTAAAGCCTCACTATGTAACTTTTTTTTAAAGGAATAAAATATAATTTTGTCCAATCTGTATGATAGAACACAATACAACTTATACAATTGGGTGGTTGTATTTTGTCTCCCTCCTCTTCTATTGAGACATTTAGGTTGTGACCTGATGGTCAAGATTAAATTTATCCCCCGAGCAAGCAGGCCGGTTCTATTAGCTCAATGGTAAAAATGTCAGCACTTGCGCAGGAAACAGAGTTCAAATCCAGGGTAGAAGAGGAAAGTTACATAGTATACTGTGTGTGTGTGTGTGTGTGCGCGTACGTACGTACGTACGTGTGCGGGCTGACTAGTCGTGTGCGGGCTGACTAGTTTTGTTTACTTTCTGCTTGTGCATGCTTGAAAGCCCGCTTGAAATGGCAGCTTCGCATAGGAGTGTGGTGTGGGAAGATTTTGTTCAAGATTGACGATAAAATAGTACAATGCAAATATTGCAGCACAAGGTATGCGTATCACTCGACAACATTTGTAATGTCAAATTACATTATTAAAGCAAGACACCCAAAGCCTTCACCCAAGCAGAGCAGTATGGCAGACTTCACCGTGAAACCTCGCCATTGTGCTGATGGTATTTCTCGAACTAGAATACACTGTGCCTTGTCGCCAAACAATAATGACGTATGCGACTAGAGAACTAAAGGTGAAATTGTTTTAGTTTGTTATGATGTTTATATCCAGGCCATATAGCTACACATTGTTGAACGTGTTGTGTTGTTACTATTATCATTTGGCATCGGGAAGGAGAGTCGAGTCTGACATCATTCTTCCTAATTTGTCAAACGTATGCCTCGTTAGTTATAGGCTGCTGTAGCCTACGGATTAAACAAGTGTTCCGTGTTAATAAACACTTGTTTACTAAATAAAGTCTCAATTGTATTATCATTAGGACATGATGGCTGCAGTTGTGGTGCTTAAAGGAAAGTGCAGTGCAAGAGAAAAATTGATCGACACATTGATAAATGCCGACAAGTCGACACACAAAATACTGAGTCGTTAACATCCCTTACACACACACACATTTTTTAGGCAGTTAAATTTTAAATTAAACTATAAGTGAGACATTAATTGTAAAATGTGTATTAGATTACCTCCTGTTTTTCCTGTCCTCGCGTCCATAACTTTCTCGATGGTCTCACTGTCATCATCTTGCTGTTCCTCTAACACATCGCCAACCATTTCAATGAGGTCATCGGAGTCTGTCGCAATGTCATTTGCGTCCTCTTTATAACTGCAACACAACACAAAGAGAAGAGGATAACAGCTATATGCCAGCAAAGCTGAAGTAAGCTCATGAACTAACAGCAAATAAAGCCCATGCACAAATACAAAATAAAGTTTCTCTATCGCCGGCATTACGAACAATCAACAGCAACCAAATCATAGTATGACATAAGAGTTGGGCAGAGAAATAAGACTGAAGGAAAAGTTAGAGCTTCCCTGTCACTTGACCTGTAATTTACCATAGAGACTTTAAACAGCGTTAATTACCTTTTGACTTTTGTAGCACCCCGTCCGCGAGTTTGTCTCTTTGGAGTGTCGTCATCATCATCGTCGTCGTCATCGTCGTCATCCTCTTCCGCGGATGACTCCTGTTTTCTGGATTTCCTTCCCTTTTGGGACTGCTGTTTTTTGGCAGCTGCCGATTTGGTCTGAGGTCTGTAAAACATCAAGATACGCACAGACAACACACAGGCTTGTCATAGAGCTTGGAGTCATTCAGCTTTCCAGCTGTAAACTGGCTGATTATCACACCTAATTGCCTGACAACAGCCAATGGCTTAGAAGCAGCTTCAATTATACACAATGCGTAACTCTTTACAAGTTTAAACAAATGTTCACACAAGATGATAAAGACAGACATTCTAAATGGTCACAATTCCAGTATTTGAACAGACTGGAGCACAGTGATGAATTCTCGGTGCCAAAAAGGCAAAGATGCCATCAAGTAACTGATCACACAAAGTGGAATGAATCTGAGTTGATCAGTGGGTACCTGTCTGACGGCCAGTCTTGGCTATACCCTTACCTTCTAGCAGCAAGTCGTCTGGATCTAACTTTTTTCTCTTCCTGCTCACTGTCTGAACTGCTGGCATCGTCGTCATCGTCGTCATCATTTGAGTCATCATCATCATTCCAGGTATTTCTTACAACACAGAAATACCAAAAGTTCACCCTCAAGGCCCATCATTGCCATCGTTTTTTCAGCATTATATTGGCCAGAGGGTGTTCAAGAAAACCCAATTTGATCAGAGATAATCCACTGATCGCATCATCAAATTTGATTGGAGATTTGGGTAGTCACCTTACTATCTAACTACGGTATAATTCAAACAGCCCATTTTTATCCCTATTGGATCAAACAGATACCCATGTGGAAGTGTGTAAAAGAATGTAACCACAATACTAACACACTTACAATAATTCAACCAACCAAATAATGCAAAAATGGATATGGCACAAGCAAAAAGGTGTATGCGTGCTCTATTATAAAGGATGATTTTATGCATCAGAAAATAAATGTATTGAAAATGCCACCACATAAACTTATAATTCGAATTAACAATAAATTATTAATAGTACTTACTCTTTTTTCTTAGACCGTGTTTTTCTCTTGGGACTTTCACCTTCAGAGTCACTGCTACCCTGCAAATGTGGTCACCACAGCTTAAAGAACAGGCTCTATGCAGTAAATGATATGATAGCAGCACTTTTTCAGAATGTCCACTAGATGGTGCAATGCTTTAAAGAGAGCAAACCACTTTAAAAGCTTATCTAAGGTTTTGGAGTAAGATTTATCATTTTCAGTGTTGTGTTATGCGTTAGCTCTTTTGGAATGCTGCTATTCCATTTTTATGTACATCTTCTTACCTCAGCTCCAATGTTTAAGCGAGCAGGTTCTTGTCTACTGCGATTGGACCTCCTGACCCCATACACATCTGGATGTTCTTCCCACATCTGTAACCACAATGCAGTTAATCAGCCACTGCCCTTTGTCCCCTTTTTAAGTAATCCCATCTCAATAGTATCAGGTAGCTCAGAGCACAAAATCAACAAATTGTTGTTTAAATGATCGTGTGACATAGAGTAGACTAGAAGTCTCCTGTAAGCCTACCCTTCATAAAACAAGTGATTAAAACAAAGAAACAACTCATGTCCCAAATTTAAAATGCCAGAGGATAGGCGACTATGTGTGAAATTATTAATCAAATACTTTATTAAAACAATCAACAAGAAATGTATCAAATTCTATTTTAGTTATCAAATCGGTTTAGTAAGGTATGATGTAAAAATGAATGACAAAGTCATGAAATTGTGAATGCTGGTCTTTGTTCCACATTATAAAAATAACCATTTTCGACTGCTGTGTAAACATAGTAATTTCAAGATGTGATGAGCATTTCCCCCATCATTTTGTACTTTTTTTCACTGTCATTTTATGGTCTAAAATAATCAACATGTGAATTGATGATGAAATAATATAACCAACAGTCCTACAGGAAGCCTACAGCTACATTATATTATTTAGTGACTCAGTGAGGATAGGAGTTAAGGCTGTGACACCCCAAGCTGACGTGGGGATGTCGATTAGCTTCTGTGGCGAAAATTGGTCATAGAAAATGCGTTGTGTACTATGCCATCGGTAGTAGAGAGGCGTCTGTGTGTGGGCCGGTCATCAAATTGTAATCTTGAATCCCCACGCAGTATGGTTGATTAATTTCCTCTCATGCAGGTACAGAAAAGCACTATGAACTTTTAAAACCTCTTTAAAATCTCTCAACACTGACGCCTCCCAATCTGATCTCCCAACGTAGACTGTATTAGTCAAGAGAAGTCAGCTTGGTGTGTCAGGGCTTTTAAGTGCAAGTTACCTTCTTTACATCTGCCAGGTTGTCCTTTTTTTTGACTGGCTTGTCTTTGACCTCTGCAGAGTTCTGTTGGGATTTGGACTCGGTATCATCACTCCCTGACTGAGAACTCTCCGACTCTGAGGAGCTGTTGGACTCAGAGTTGTGGGACCTACGCCTCTCACTGGCGTGCTCACTCTCAGACTGGCTTCCAGACTCAGAGCCTCCTGAGTGGTTGGATTCGTCTGAAGCAGAATTGCTAAAGGAGCAAAAACATTCTCAGTTTTACAGTATTTACCTAGCTACAGATTTAAGGGATAGTTCACCCAACAAAAACGTACTTTTTTACTATCGATTAGTCACCCCATGGAGACTTGATGAATGTATTTTTTTTTTTTGTCCCATTCCTAAGACAATAATTTGATGACCAGCGGACCGGTAGGCAGTGGTTCCGGTAGGAGACACGAACCGCTGCCGGTCATTAAATTATTGCCTTAGGAATGCGACAAAAACAAAAAAATATCCATACATTCAAGTCTCCATGGGGTGACTAATCGATAGATAAAAGGTAATTTTGGGGGTGAACTATCCATTTAAATGTGTCCCAAACAGCATAACAGGGCAATTTAAATTTATTTTTTTTCCAGTATGTCTGCCTGTAATCACTAGCAACCACTTTCAAAATACGTTTTAATTCTGTGCTATGGCAGATTAGGAAAAACAATGGAAAAGTGTATTACTGTCCCCACTGTGACCTGTTTACAAGATCCAGTAACAAGACATCAAATTGTGTCATAAATATTCCATGCAAGGGTCCTATTGAACTTGTAGTGTCGGTTGTTGCAGTGGATAAATAAATCACCATTTACATATTGTTGTGCAAAAGTTGTTGTTTTTTGTTTCTCTCAAAACATTAAGACCTGATCAAAAAACTAGGGTCTTAAAATGTGTATGGTGCTTCTAGAGATCCAAGCACTCAAAAAATGTTGAGAGGAAGTAAAGTTAAAACTAAAATGCCACAGTAAATGGTTTATTACCATTTTGGTTTTGTGTGAACAGCTGCTCTCTTTCAAAATAGCCACACATCCCACAGTGCCAGGGGGTGTAGTGTCTGTTGACCAAACACGGAAGTAAATGGCTCTATCCATTTCAAGCGGGGTCAAACCTGGGCGGGACATGAACCCATCTCAAATTCCTATTGGCTCATGTGTTGCTAAGTAGAAGGTTAGCCTATCTCAGCTCAGTATGCAAGCCAATGAACTCTGAAACACTTCCTGTTTCCGCCTCTGTAATTCTATGCTTTCATTTCAAATACAGAAAGTCAGCAGACTGTGGACAAAGGGCCATTTTGTGACTTAATATCACAAGTTAGCCTGGATGTAACGAAGTGAAATAATATTGCAGAAATGTGTTGTAGTTTCTGTTCTTGTTCTAATCTTTGTGTGACAAATGCAGACCTCTAGTAATACTAAATGTTACAATTGCTGGGTGAGGACTGAGGAGACGCTTCACTCAAAACAAGGATAATAAAATGGCTGCCATCAGACAGCTAGAGTATTTGTGTGGCTGTAGTGTACTGGCAACATAGAAAATAGGACAGGGGTTGAACCTGTTATATTGTTCCCCAGAGTCTTAATGTAGAAAGATAATCATATTGTGACTGTTCATATTGTGCTTAAATTGTGTTTCAGAGGGATCAGTACAAATTACAAAATCAAGAGCTCTCTGCAGTCTGGACAGTTTAGACAGATATATTGTCATTATAACTGAAAGCCAATAATATGGTTTGTGTATATTGCAGGCCAGGAGTTTATCTTATTGCCCTTATTGTTGCCAAATGATCGGATATCATTATCAGTTTAAAAACATCAAGTTTATCAGTTTAAAAAACATCTTTATTTGTATTTATTTAATTATTAATCAACATGTATACACAGACAATATCAATCACCTATACCTGCAAACCCACACATGGATATTCACCACCTGGTAATTGAAAGACCTAGACTGTGCCTAGACTAGAGTGTAAGAAATGTCACTCATATTGACCAATAAGAACTTTTACATAACTATCAATTTGTTAAACAGTGAATCACAGGCAATATAAAGAAAATAATAAAAGTTTTAAATACAAACAATGATAAACGATCACTAGAAACAATTTATAGAGATTGTGATAGATACAAGGGAATGAATCCCTAAATGGCTAGGATAAAATAATTGCTTGTAAAAAATGCACATGGCATGCTCCGGTTATCAGACAGCAATGTTAGGCAATTGGGGGGTGGGGGGGTCAAATAAAATATCATGGCTGATAATGATAATTTGAATAAATTGGCTATTCAAAAAAGGCACCCTTGTCGAGGAAAAAATTAAGAAAACCTCAAACAATTAAGGTTTAAAGTAGCACAAGCCACTGAATGTCAAACTCTTGATATTGTACTATTGAAGATCAGGTATTGCTGAGCTGAAAACATGTTAATATTTTTTAAGCTATGTAAAATGGTATTTAAAAAAATATTATCTGAAGGGTGAAGGCCTTTTATGAGCAGATCTATAAACATGAGGTAACTTGGGTTATTAGAAACTTTGGGTGACAAGTGAAAACTTTCAGTGAAAATCCAGACAAAATATAATCAGTCATATGGAGATTGTGACTGATCCAAACTAAAAAGGTATGCAAAGCATGCTTGTCATAAACCCTCCTAATGTCCAGGTGGTCCACAATAGGCCTAATTTAATGCATTGTCTCTGAAAATGAATCAACGTTGATAAAAATGGTGCAATGCAGTACTAAACTGTAAGACAAGGTCATATTA
This sequence comes from Gymnoscopelus braueri, assembly GCF_963280865.1. Classification (NCBI taxonomy): domain Eukaryota; kingdom Metazoa; phylum Chordata; class Actinopteri; order Myctophiformes; family Myctophidae; genus Gymnoscopelus; species Gymnoscopelus braueri. Next base: position 15,617,928 of record NC_137610.1, read on the forward strand.
CATGATAGCAAGATCGACAAACAAACATGTTTTTGTCCATTTGTTATCAACAGAAAAAAATGTCATGTTTACAGTTGTTTTATACATAGAGGCTATGGGCAATAATCTCCCACAAAGGCCCCAAATAAATCCTCAGAATTGAGCATAAGAAATGGTAGGAAAAATCAGGGTGTGGCTATTAAACAACAGCAAGGTCATTCGTATGACACAACAACACATCATGAAAACCATGCCCAAAATATATGCACAGGTGACCAACCATGCTTGACAAGGTAAACAATCGAAGGAGATGTCAAAGGTAAAAAGTAGTATAGGATCATACCTTGATGCATTGCTTTGAGTCGATCCTTCATCCTCTTGCTTTTTATCTTTATTCTTCATCATCGTTGTATCCTGGGAATCTCTGATTAAGATGATCGTTTGTCCTGGTATTTTAGTACTGTCAAAAAGTTATAGGAAACATGAACTATCATACAAGTCCCGTCAGATTGCCTTCGCTCGTGGCCGTTAAACACTGACGTTGCACAGGGAGTGAAACATACATAACGTTAATGATCTCCAAGTGCTACAGAATGATTTGTTTACATTTTAGTTTAAATCTAAACAAATAACATGTGCCATTATTACGTTGACTTAAATACCCAGCGTTGTTTCAATATTAGCCACCGATCATTCAAGTCGCATGCATTAATTTCAACTGCGTCATCAGATAAAAAGACAAGCCAATATGAGCAAAAAGGAGAATAAAAGCAGATAATGTAATGTATTATACAATGTAAACATACCAAGTCCATGTACTACATGAAGGTATAATGAAGCAGTAGTAGTTCCGAGTACGTTATAACGGCGTATAAAAAATTATCATATTACAGTAAAAAACAAAAACAAAAAAGCGATCGACACTTAATAAAACAATAACTTAAATAAAAAATAAACTAATAACAACAATCTATGTTGAAAACTATGCCTAGGCCCTATTGAGTGTTCATCTACAGTCAGAGCAGGCGACAGACGGAGCACACTAAAAATGGAGGAGCGCCATGGCTGCCGGAGCCCAGTGTGGAAAACAACGACTCGACCAGACACGGTTCTGACGACTCGAAAAAAGCAACAAAAAACGGCGAAAACGTCTAAATCCTATTCGGAATACTAATCTTTCGTCGGTATTAATAATAATTGATCACAACGAGCTACTTTCCGTCAGATAAAAGGCAAGAGAAATCAGTCTGACTGAGTGACCATGGTTCCCTTCCCAAGGCTCATCCGCCATCTAGAGCTCCTTCCTAGCTCTGAAAGCTTTGCCTTTGATTGACGTTATTTCCATTTACTCCACACTCAGGTGATGGTACAAAGTCCCACCCCTTCTATTTTTGTTTAAAAACTATTATATTATAACATTACATTTTTCCCAGTCCCAGGTTTAGGGTAGAGAATGAAACACCTCTTTTACTCCATACTATAAGTTAGAACATTGCAGAGGTTGTGAATATATATTAAATATCTAGTTCTGCATCTTTTACATCACTTCCTGTGAAGACAGGAAACAGGGCATCAGGAGCCATTTTACACAGCCTTTGGAAACCATTTCAGAACAGACTAAAGGCTGTTTTAATTCTGTGATACAAGCCTATAGAAAAGTGCAACCTTCAACTGTTTGTATGTATTAGTAAAAGTGTAGATTATTGGAATAAATCTATTTATACCAGATGGGCATTAAGAAATTATAAAGCAACTTCAGATAACCAAGAGAATATTATAGCAATCAAGGGATCATAATAGAAAGCAAGCAATAATGTATTATATCAATGTTAACTTATAAAGTTATGGGCAAAGTCTATATGTTTACTGGCACATGGTTAGTGTAAACTCTTAATTCTTCATTTATTTTTTAAATATGTAATGCCAAGATGTACTGTTAATTTAGAACATTATCTTTGGATTAAAAGTTTACGACGATTAACATCGTGCTAAACCTTATTTGCGTATTTATAAACATTTAGACAGCATACCTATTTGCTAATAAAACAGGAAAGCCAGGGGAAAAAATAGGAAGACATACAGTTTATTTAAAAGTCAACATTTGAATATCAAACGTACAAAGGCTGATTTTTTTTTCTTCCAAAAAGTACAATGTCATTTTCAAGTAGTCCACTGAACATCCAGTATTTCCAAAGAGCTCTCTGATGTCCAGGTTTCAAAAACAAAAATCCAAATGTCAAAAGTCGTCCAGGGAAAAATAAAGCTTCATCTTTTCAAAATGTGGCGCATTACTTGCCATCTTCATAGCAACCAACGTTGTCTCCGCTCCAGCAATATCCAGTTGAATGGAGTCTTAATAGATAAACAAAAGAGGGAAAATTATGTAAACCCACAACGCATTTGAAAATGAATAACGTTGTACTGTCCACCGCTAAAAAAGGCATTGCTAAGTTATGGCAAAAACACTTATCGTATTCAGCTAGCTTAAAGCTAACCGAATACGATAGTGTTTTTTAAGCTTATTATTATCAATTATTCAGCTAAAGCAAGATAGAAGTGGACCACTAATCTGCTTAAGTAAAGAAGCGAATATGAAGTAGAGCAGAGGCTAGCATAGAAGCTAATGTACAAACGTGCTAATAAATTGGTAATTGACAATTAATTGTCACCATGAATCAAGCTAATCATAGCTACAAGTGCTCTGATCGCATTGACAAATATGGTCAAATAAAAAACTCTAAATAACAGATGAATAGATTTTTTTACGCTTGCTAACACAACCTTAGAATTATTGTTAGCCTATGCCGGGAAAAAGGGAGTCCTCCAAATATATCTTTTATAAAAAATAAAAAATAGTTGTTATGGTAAACCAGCCAAATGAATGCTGGTGAAATATCACGCAGCTATAAGTCCGAATTATATACACGATGAATTAGTTTAGTTTATTTGAATAGCAAATTAGCCCGAATTAGTATTAATTTAAAAAGTAACAATGAAAACCTCAGGATGATGCATACACTCAGCAGAGTTGATGCACTCTTTAACATTCATCATCAAACTTCCACCAAGCTACCAGAAATAGAAAAGAAAGCATGTACTAACATCAACTGCCCACAAGGGGTGCGACATGCGATTTATCGAGACCAGGGGCAGCTTAGCCTACATGCTAGCCTGGGTTATGCATGACATTGGGGAAAAAATGCACAATAATGTACCCATTACCTTGACACGCCTAAAACAAATACAATAAGCAAATTGTATAGGTATGTAAAGTCAAACCCACTCTGCTATAAGTTTGAAACAAGCACCCCCCCCCCCCCCCCACACACACACTAAGGTGTAAGTACATTATTTGAATGAAACTCTTCCAAATGCAGGCAAGTCCTACATCCACCTTTAAAGCTCAGAAGATAAAATGGCCTTTGATAAACTTGTGAAAAATGTGTTATTTTCTTTCCCAGTCAAAGAAATACATAAATATTTTTGTGTGTGTGGGGGGGGGGGGGGGGGAGAAATACTATCAAGCTGTAAAAAACTTTGCAATGCACAAATCGAAGCAGTTGTATAGAGCTTAAAAAAATCACACCCAGTGTGAAGTGGGCGGTGTGGTCACAGTGGTCATCACAGTGATGGAAGTTCACTTAAAGAAAAGTAGTATATATAATAAACCAACCATTGTACACCCCTAACTTAAAAAAAAAACATAAATGTGTTTTTTAAGTGCATAGTCCTATTTATAGGGCTATGCACATGTGTCATGTTTCACTAGCCAATCACAGTCCTGAATAGACTGTGATTGGCCAATCACGGTGCAGGGTTAGGGGGGTACACTGGTGGCCAATCACAGCGCAGGGTTGGGGGGGTGTAATGTCCAAACCTCACATATAGGGGCGGTTTCACCGCCCAAAAATATTGCATGAGAAGGCCATAGCATAAAACTAATTAAAAACTTGATCAAGAGTCATCGATTACTCCAGTGCACAGAAATGTTGAGGAAAGAATAATTATGTAAAAAGTTTAATTCAATAATTTACTCTTAAAAAAAAAAAAAAGTTTTGCCATGTAAGGACTATGATTAACCGACAGCACAAGTTTCTAATTTTTCCACAACAACAATAATTATTCTTATACATGCAAGAATTTCTCATATCCAAAGATTACTTTGCCAGGAAAACTAAGAGCTAATCATTTCATATTGAAAAAAAGTAATTTCCCATCGTCAGCACTGCAGAACGTAATCACAAGAGTTTACACTAATGTTTGACTAAGCAGCCCATTCTAACAAAACATGATATACTTACAGTGCTGACTTCTTGTTTCAAGGATTGAGTACCACAGAGTCAGTCCACGTCTCCACTCTGTAAGTGATGAAGAAAAATAATGAAATCCCCATTATGGAACTAGTGTGCCAACAGTGTAGTGTGTATTTGGAAGGGGGGACTATTGAATTACACACAAAAAGAAAACAGTATGGAAATGAACGATGTTAGTGTCAAGTTTCACTTGCAATAACTCTTGCAGTCTCTCAAATTCTGTCCTCACCCCAAGTCACTCAAGTTATATGTATTTCCACAATACAGTCAAGCCATCTTTCCCTGGCCTGTACACAACTATTCTAAACTGAATTACAATTTACATGCCAATTTAACCTCTACCACAAGAGCAATTATAGATGCATAGTCAAAATGCTAATCTTCCTGTTAAGTGATAAGAAATTGTATTTTGTCTGTTCTCAGTTACTAAATTGATGCATCTTCATGGCTTGAGATTTCTTCAAATTTTCTCCCCAATTTAGTTGTTGCCAATTCCCATGTGTACTGCAGTTGTTGCTGTCGTTGACCCCTCCCACACACAGTTGAGCTGGGGAGGTGTAGACTACAATGTGTGACAATACACAGGCACCAGCCCAGGTGTTTCTTTTCACCTGTCAGCTAAGAGTTTCACAGGGAGAGCGTAGAGTGAAGTTAGGTTCACGCAATCTCCCCCAGATCCCGCCCCTAGTGAAAAGATACCCCGATCAACCAGCAGGGGTTGCTAGACAAGGACATAATACCATGCTGGCTTCCCACCCGCAAATACAGCCAATTGTGTTTATTGGTAAAGCCTAGTCATACAGGAGAAATGGATTGAATTCTCCACATGGAATTTCAAGTGTTATGGTAGGCTAAATTGTAATATTAAGGCAGTGATGCCACTTAGAACTGATTTGAGTCGATCAGTATTGTTTACGATGTTCATAGTGCATTTACAGACACAATTTCCCTTCTTTACGATTTTTGTAATGGTGGTGACATAAGCTGGTGTTATGGCTATATACCAGACATTATCTCTCACTTCACATCTTCCAATGGGCTTCAAGCTCATTTACAAAATGTGTATTACTGTTGTTTGGCTTGTAAATTACTTAATTGCAACAACAAAAATGTATGTGATGACAGCCACTGCAAAAGTTTCATCCAAATCCGTAGTAGTCCATTTGTAAAATGAAATGCAGTTTTTTCTTCTTTTTTTTAATTTATACTTGTGATGTTTAGCCTGTACAGATAATTGAAACTTTTTTACTGTGGCTAATCCAAACACAGTGAACATCTATATGTCAACGTTACGTTATCGTTTTGATGCAATTTTAAATATGGACTGATATGAGAAGTCAAGCCTAAAATAGTCCCTATAGATAATAACATTGATCTATGAACTAAATTAAAATGTCCATGACTACTTAAATAAATTTGGTAAAATGCATGTATGGAGAAAATGTAAACAATCGCAAATTCTACTTTGAACTGATTAATGTACGATATAAAGTGGATGCTGTTGTATTGCCGACGCTATGGTTCTTTAGCTTACGATCATACAATTATTTTCTTTGTGCCGACCTATATTGTCACTATCACGTTAAAAAATGTTTTTACAGATGCTGTTGAGAATCTTGTCTACAACCAAATTGCGTTTAATAATTTATCGAATATGAGCCACGGAGTAAATTGTGATCATTGTTTGCGATTTGTCGTCACGCGTTTTAGGTGGAGGATGAATTGGTTGAGGATTCAATGGCGTCAGGTTAGCTAGCTAGTCAAACTACCGTAGCGATTCAAGGCATATATAATTGATAACGTTGAATAGGTTACTGTCCACACTGTTCCATGTTATACTGCTCTAAATTAATTATTTGGATTCCTTACTGATCCAAATCCTTGTGTAATAATGACAGCACAGTGAATATACCCTGGCGGAAGTCATGTTTTGGACTCGCATAATTTGCAATTCTTATTGTCAGAAATGTATTGAACAAGAAAATGTATTGAACAAGAAAATTCCGTTCAAACCAAGTTGGATACCACGGTAATATTTTCCATCTTTCGATTCATTCAGTATGACATCACAGGTTAAGGGGGCGGGACAAAATTGTTCTCAATTTTAAATGTATTTTAAATTTATTGTATTAGTAGTTAAGTAAGCAGGATATGATACGTAAACTAAAAACAATCTAAATGTGCATATACACCAATAGGAAAATTAAGTTCTTCAATCACAATAACCGTAAATATATACAATATATTTTTATGTATTTACACTTACAAGTCTCCATTTAAGTGTTAGACATTTTCAATCCTTTGGTTCCATCGGAGCTAAATGCGACACCTTTAAAATGGGAACAAAAAGAAAGATTCATAAAACAAAAGTGAGAACAGCACACCCTACTGGTTGGTTGTATGTGCAGCAGAAAATACGTCTTAGTACGTTACGAACACAGCAGAATATTCAAAATGCGACCTTCACATAAACATACCATTTCTCTTGAGTTAGAAGATTCGCTTTCTTCTTTCGTGAATGGTCAACGGAATCCCTAAAACATAAAATATTAGCAATGATTAGTGTTGACACCAAAACTTCACAAAAATCACCACTCCAGTTGGCATAAGCAGATGACTTAAGTTCTTGTTATTTTTTATTTTGATTTATGTTGATAAGGTTGGCAGAATGCAATAAGTAGAAGGCAATATGTTGTTGAAAAACCTTGGATGATTCAAGCATATATATGTTTAGTGCCAATTCAATATATATATATATATTATATATATTTGTATGGTTTAAATGCCACAATATATCTGCAACAATGCAGTTCGGTCAATTAGAATCTATATTCCATTGGGAGTAATGCGGGAGAAATACATTTGTTGTGTGTAATACAGTGATACATGTCAAATACCTATTTTTACATTCAACATAACAGTTATGTTGAACAGAAGTCATGTTTAATCTACCATGTTACATTGTTTCAAATGTGTATGTAATAGCAGTCTTAAATAGACAATAATGATGAGAGACTAGGGTGTAAAAAAAGCTTTTATTTTTTTATTTAATTTTGGTGCAGTAGTCTTTATTCCTCCAAAATGTTACATTCTTCACATACTGGGTTATGTTTCCTAACTTTAAAGTGCAGATAATTTACAGATGTAGTATCAAGAAGTAGAAACTAAATTAATGTAAATATTTAAATGGCTTCTCCATTCAAGACCTCAAAGGGTTAAAAGCCAACACCCTATTTTGTTTTTCGAACCATTCTTGCTCTTTTTCTTTTATTTTTACATTATAAGCTTCAGTTAACAAGACATGTGTCAACTTTGAGTATATATGTTTAGAAATAGGCAAATGTGGTCACTGATATTTAGTTTTTAGATTTCTTACAATGTCACAATTTATTTAAACTGGTTTTTTAATATGATAAACACAGGCAAGTTATTGAAATGATTTTGTATTCTCCACTTCCAAACTTAGGATTCTACTAATGTTATAACTATTCAAGGTTTTTATTTTATTTTAAATTGAAATGTCATTAAAAAGCCATAAATGTTAAATATAACGAAAATAAACCAAATAGTGAGTAAATATGCTTGTATTGAGATCAGAGCACCTCAGTGATCATTTTTCATCGAAATAAGGCTAGTTTTTGTCATTTTACTCACAAATTCAGACAAGGGCATTTGCCCTTTCAAGGACAAAGCACATTTTAAAATGCGTAGGTTGTAAAAACACCATAAAGCTCCCTAACAAAAGTGCATCCCTTAACATGACCGAAGTAAACTATGAACACGGGTGACAAATATGCTTATCTCGTGAACAAGAGCACAACCAAACATAGATTCAGTCAGGAAAATGGTTTTCTTTATTCTTGGCTGAAGGACACACCATGGCCATTTTAACAACACCGCGTCTAGCTGTCGTTCTTTCCACCATATTGCCATGTACCTCCAACTCGGTCTTACAACTAGTAAAAAACGTTTCCACTTAAAAAAAATCTTACCCATTGCTCAGGACTTCACTATCCCCCTTCGTCGGCACGGGCTAGAGTCATGTTTTTGGACGGTTTTCGTCGTTTTGGCGTGTTCTCTGGCTGCATCGCAGGTCTCTTCTCCATCCCGTCCTCCATGCTCGCCTTCCTCTGCTGTGTCTGTCTTCTTCCCCTGGTTGTGCTGAGGGTGTTATCCGTCATAGCTCAGCCCCCTTTCTATCAACGTAAGCGCGCTCAACTTCCTCTGTGTCCTCCAGGCCGGCAGGAACCCTGCTGCTCACACATATTTAGAATACATTAGATATATTATAACTATGGCTCACACACTGTATTTTGTCATGTAGTTACATACGATAGGAAGAAAATACAGTTTGATCAGTCCAAATCACACATGGACCATAGGCCAATGAATTGATGCTAAATGAACTGAAAAGTTTTAACTGACTGCCAGGTCAGTTAATACTTTTCAGTTCCAGTCACTCACTAGATGCCATTATTAGACTATATCTAATTAGGTATGTGTTCCAAAATTTTTAAGTTTTACAGTTAACCTTAAAAATGGCCACCTCTGCCCCCCAGACACCACAGACTAATAATTCTGGGTTTTAATTCTCTGTCGAATTGCAATTATTTTGTGCAATTAATGAACTACAGATAATGTGATGAATCTCGTTTGTATACATACAAACAAGTTTTCAGGACCCCAATGGAAACAAGCCATAGTTGCTTTCCTGGGTCTATCCTTTTATCATCCTTTTGTATGGAACTGTACCAATCAATCAATCAATTCAAGCATGCAAAACATAACCATCTTACAACACCTTTCTTAAGAAGGAGGCAGGTATACATGTTTTCATGAGTTTGTACCATTGTCTTGTGAATAATGATAATAATAATAGAACAAAGTTAAACTAATTGTCATAATAGCATAATAAACCAAATTTATCATAATCTCTCTCTCTCTCTCACACACACACACACACACACACACACACACATTTTCAATTCAAGTTTTAAACAGCTAACAAATCATTCCCCCAAAATGAAGCTACCCATCAATATTTGGGGTATGCCAGTGTTGTTTTGCTGCTCTAATACTCCACCCCCATCACTGGCCAATGAGACGTGAGATCAAACTGCGCATGTTGCTTTGCAGTGGAAGATTTCCTTAAAAAGCTCCTTGGCCTAGCAACAAGAAGCACAACCAGTTCAAATTTACCAGCCTAGCAGACTCTGAATGTGAAATGAATACAGCTTCATTGGCCAAAAGGAAACACAAGCATTGGGGGAAGGCCTTCCCTTTACTTACACTTGTATTTACAAGGAAGATTATACTTTAATCATGGACATGATTAGCCTACAATGCATTATGGGAGGTTAGGAATTGGAATTGATAACAAAGCCTACGCAAACATTTACTTTGTTCAAAATCAATGTAAAATACCCCACAAATCAATTACCCTGTCCCTGACATTATGCACATTGGCCATGCGTCTATGCTCTGCAATCATCTTATTAGTTTAACATTTCTGGTTGAAAACAGGTGCTATTATCCAAGCTTTGGTCTTATCTCTGCACTGAAAGCATTTCATTATTACATGGGTTTAGCATGACATAAATTTGTGACTTTTGGATTGATGTAAATATTATTAATTTTGTATGTATGCATGTATGTATGTATGTATGTATGTAGGCCTATCTATGTCTGTCTGCATTTATTTATTTCACGAAAGAAAGAGAAAGAAAGAAAGAGAAAGAAAGAAAGACATTATACAGCAAGGGAATAGTGATAGTTGAGATAAAAAATATATATTTTACATGAGTGTCATGGCCAAGACAGACAGCAGCACATACAAACATTATTGCAGAGAGATATGTTACTATATTTATAAAAGAAGAAACAGTATACCGGTGAATATATACACGTAGGCCTGGTACTATCAACTGCTAACAAACGTATCATTAGTGTATCCACTAATGTGCTGTTACGAGCCAAAAATACTTTTATAATACCAGCAAAAAGATATAATACCATGTGGAGAAGTATTAAGATTGTATAAAACTAGATATTTTTTTTACCAGCTCCTGAATTTAAATGTGGTATACCGAGACTTACTGTACGAGGCTCATATGTGGTTAAGATGTCAAATGTTGTTGTTGTTGTTGTTGTACGAAGCTGTTTGTGCTTTACAGAACATCAGCAGAATTTCAAAGTCAGCTCTGTTCACCAGAAGCCTGTGTAGAAATCTGGTGGTGTGATAGGAGTTTTATGTTTTTATGTGCAACTTCCAAATGTGACCTACAGGTGGCACTTGGCCAAGTGGGACCTCTGTGCAAGGTCTGTAGCCTACTCCAGACCTACACAGACAGAAAGAAGTCTATTTTTCGAATCCAGACAAGTCAAACAACTATCAGTGCCACAATGGTGAGTCTTTCAGCTCTGATGTACACCCTGTACACAGCTGGCATATGGACAAAGCAGAAATATTGTTATACTTGCTGATACACAGTGGCAATGTGGGGCCTTTTACAATTAAATGTAGCAACCCAAAAAGCACATGCATATCCATTGATTTTAGACATTAGGTTATTCATGAAACTTACAAGTCATATGGAGTAGTCTGTGTGTTATTACAGGTAGTTGAATACTTTCAAGGTTGTGTAAGTGATTGAGTGAGTTTTTGGTTAAAACAAAAAGTATTTTGTTATTATATTCTGATAGTAATTATTGCTATAGATATAGATAGAGTGTTTGTTCAATAACAGTTATTTCCCAGCTCTCCAGATCTTTAATAAAGACAAAATAGGCTACATTTTCAGGTGGGTTGTCAATTTCATCCTTATTGTCTGCTTAATTCTTTGTGTCATCACTCCAATTTCACTTGTTTATCCTGTATGTTGTATGAGTTCTCTCACCTGATTGAATAAAATTGGTATCCAGACAAATATTCTATAGCAATGACTACTATCCGAATATAGAGCTATTTAACACAAACATAATAATAAATAAATGCAAATGTATATATATATATATATATATATATATATATATATATATATATATATATATATATATATATATATATATATATATATATATATATATATATGCACCTTTAACTGACTGGAAGGGAGCATATAGCTGTTTTACTTAAGGTTAACAAGTCTAGGATATATAGGTTAATCGTTGACTAATCTGAAAGAGAAGCAACTATGGCTCAAACAAGACATTCCAATCTTGTCTGTTTATCAGAAAAGCTCTATGGAAACTTCAGGTCAGCCCCTTTGACTGCATGTCTCAGGGGTTTTCAAACATTTTCATGTCATTGGCCCCTAAAATTGACCCCAATTTCAAATTATTCTGTCCAGGAAACCCTGAAATGAAAATATGTTTTGGTTTAATTTAGCTAGATGTCATATTTGTACATCAGAAACAAATTCCTGGTGTTGTCATTTGAAAGAAATTATTAGAATAGTCAAACTCATCCATTTGTATGGTATGATAATAATCTCAAATGTATTTAATTATAGTGAAATGAAAATAGGCTATTTCTCAGTTGGCTGGGGAGTGGGGACCCACCCTGCAGGCCTGTTATGGTATTTTATTTCTGAGTTTATAGTGACTGAACTGATGGATTTTCTGTAACGGTCAATCAAATGCAATATATTTTGTAATTTGAGTACGGTTAAACACCGCTCTACAGAGTTACACAAGCCTCTCTTCATAACAATTTATATAAAATGCATTGAAGTAGGGAGTAGGCTATTTCTATTTTTGAGACACACATCCGGGTTTTTGACCAATAAGCACCTTTGTTTGACCCGGATTCAGGACAGCTGACGCTTCTCCGGGGCAAACAAAGGCATCACGTGACAATGATCCCCTTCCCCTATTCGCTGATACTAGGTTATGACGTATGTGTAGGCAGAAGAATTACAGGACCACAGAAATAAGCCCCTAGCTAGGGGGCTCCTTTTAACAATCATTGTAAAATCGTACCTCTGTACTCTTTGCAAACTGTTAATAAAGTATTCAATGACTCAATTAAAAATTTCAAAAATGTTGGCATAAGTATAGATTTAGCTATTGTTATATGCTGCCATCTAGTGGGCACTCATAAAAAGTAAATAGGTTCGAATATGGTAATTCTACACATAAAATAAATTATACTGGCTAAAGAAATTGACAAATGACACAGAGGACATTAAGTATCCTCCATAGAATTTAGTGTTGACAAAATGTCCTAGTGACAAATTCGAAAGTGGCGGTCCGCTTCCACATGTAGCAACAACGGAACTCTTCACAAAAGCATAGCATAGTAGCCTAGCCCTGATACATTACTGTCAGTCATGGATGAACTTTAACATTGTGTTTGCACTTTCTTCCTTTTTGGTCCGTACATCCACATAAACGTTCAGATTTCAAATATAAAGTACTTACCCCATGGCTACGGATGTTACAATTGTGTACGGGCCCGCAGATGTACCCGTATCTTCCATATTGTGCAATAAAAAGCAGTTGAATCCGATCGGTTGCCATTTTCTCCGTATTTTCTCCATATGCATTCAACTACGCGACCCTATCGGTTGGGAGAAGTATTGCACTCTGATACATTACAACTCTATGATAAAATGGCCACCAATCGGATAAAAATGCTTTTTATTGAACAATACGGAACATACGGGTAGGTCTGCAGCCCCGAACAGAATTGTAACATCCGTGGCCATGGGATAAGCACTTTACATTTTAAATCTGAACGTTTATGTAGATTTACAGGCCAAAAGGGGGGAAAGTGCAAACACTATGTTGAAGTCCATCCATGACGGACCGTCTTGGATCCACAGCCTAGAGAGACTGATTCATTAAAGGAAACGAAATGAGACCGAGGGAGTGGTGAGCTCCGTTCCGGTAGCAAATATAACACATCCGGTTTCTGAGCTAGCAAATATAAGGTTTCCGGTTGCCTTCAAAGTAAGAGCATCGCATTTAATGTTTTATGAAAGACATACATGCATTTCGAAAAAGACATTTATACAGTGGTGGAAAGTAACTAAGTACATGTAATCAATTACTGTACTATGCATTTTGAAAAATACACGTATACAGTGG